>NW_007232443.1:217875-238403 GCF_000164805.1 Carlito syrichta
TGTAGTTCCAGTTACTTGGAAGGTTGAGGCGGAAAGATCGCCGGAGCCCAGCAGGTCCAGGGTGCGGTGGCCGGGAGCGGCCACTGCACTCCAGTTTGGGCAACAGAGTGAGACTCCAACTCAAAAAAAAAAAAAAAGAAAGTGATTGCCAAGGGCTGGCGTGGCATATGTGAACAGGAGGCTACAGAGAAACTCTGGAGAAAAGTGGACTGAGCCAGGAGAAAGCAACAGTCCAGCCCACACCCGCCTTTGTCTTTCCAGAGTCAGCTGTGCCCTTTGGCATCTTTTTCGTCTCCCCTGGGCTGCAGACTTTTGTCCCCGTTGCCGAAGGAAGCGCCAGGCTCAAAGTGACCCCGATGAGCCCCGCCCCCTGCTGCCCTGTGCCACCTCGTGCTCTTAATAAAAGCGGATCAGAGACGGCACCTTCCCTTCCCTGCCTGCTCCTAACTGCTTCTCCAGTTAGAGTACAGATACCGCCTGCTCGCAGTTTTTTTCCAAATAAGTGCTTGAGCAACTATAGAAGCAAGAGGTTTAGTCACCCGGAGGCCACTCCTCGCCCCTGAATTGACAGACCCAGCTTCCAAACGCCAGGTGGGAGATTGAAAGGCCCCTAGGTTAAGGCCCCTGAGACTGCTGGGTACTGGTAAACCCTCCACCAGCACCTGCGTGGGAGTTGCTGAGGAGGTGCTCGGGGGCTGCCCCCACGTGCCTGTCTGTGGCCACATCTGTGTTCTCTGCCAGTTCCCCTAAGTGCACCCTGGGGCCAGGGCAGGTGGTTGCAGAGGGGCCCCTCACACACCTGAGGGACCCAGCCATCTCCCTTCTCCCTCCAAGTTCTAAGCTCAGGCCACCTCTTTCCACTCTAGGGTTCTGGCAGGGCCAGGGGCTGGGGAGTAGACAGGGAGGGTGGGACCATTGTTCCCTGGTGCCAGCTGCTGTCCTGCACAGGCAGGGACTGGGCTGGGGCAGACTCAGCCTGAGATGCTGCTGGGTGTGCTCCGCCCACCAGACCCTACTTTCCTAGTGCCCCTGGCTTCAGAGGCCTGAGGCCTTGCAACCGCACCCCCTGGGGGTTTCTGCAGTCAGGATGGCCCATCTTCCCTCTCCCTCCCTTCCCATCCTCTAAGGATGGAAGGGTGGCGGGATCATGGCGCCACCTGGTGTCTGGTTTCCTCTTCTGGGACTGCAAGCTTCCCAGGGAGGGCGGGGAGAATGGCCAGCAAACCAAGGCCAGAGTTCGAATGAACAGGGTGTTTGGGGGTCAGAGGCAGGGTGGGCCACCATTCTGCTTGGGAGTGAAGCTTTTTGTCTTAATCTCCTTCAGGGCCTAAAGACCACCAATCCTCATAGAATCACAGAAGGCCTGAGCAGGGAAGGTCCTTGGGGAGCAAAATAGACAATCTTCAATTTACAGAAGGGGAGTCCGAGGCCACGAGAAAGGCGGTGATTTGTCCAGGGTGAGGCAGAGCTAGAATCCAGGTATCTAGCTCCCATTCCAGGGTTCTTCCCACTCCATTGACACGCAGGATGGGGGGAGTAGGGACTGACTCCCTGCTGACCACCCGTGGGCATGGAGAGCCAAGAGAAAAGAGAGAATCCCGGGGCTGGGGGAGACACTTCAGAGGAGACCAAGAGACATGCGGGGGGCCTGGCTACCCACAGTCAGCACCAAGTTCCTTGTGTTGCCCCATTTGGAATGCGGGCGCGTATATGACAAATAATGTGCTTATGTAGACCCTTCTATAGAATCCAGGACTCCCACGAAGGAGATGGGCACACACATGAGCTCCTACATGAGGGTGGAAGCCATGATGCAGGATGGGGCGGGTCCAGCCAGGGAAGGGGGGCTGGGGGGCTTCCAGGAGGAGGTGGGCTCCTAAAGCCTCTTGGGTATAACCCCAAGGCAAATACGAAGAGAGGGTATTCCAGGCCTGTGTTCCACCTGGGAGGAAATAAGAGCAGTGGGAAAGAGTCATGTTTCTAGAATGTTCTCTATACAGGACCACTGAGCCTGCCTCATTGGGATGGGAACTCTAGCTGCTCTCAGTGGGGAAATAGTCCCTGATGAGTCACTTCTGCTCTCTAACCCTGCAGCAAGGCCTCCCACCTCGTGAAACGTGAGGCTTTGTCAGGTCCCAGATACTCCACCCTGGAGTACTGGGGATGCTTTGTAAACCACCGGATACCCAGGATTCCCCCCCCCCGCACCGCCCATCTGGTGAATATGAACTTGGGGCGGGCCCATGCAGGCTGACGCCAAACCAGCCCCACGGCCCCAGGAGACATGAGAGGTCTGTGATCTGCTCTACCCAGGACTCCCTGAACATGTCCCCTTCCCTCTCGAGAAGGGTCACAAGGACTGGGAGTTACTGAACTTTCACTTCACCTTGGGATTTTCCACAAATCAGACCTCTGTTGAGTCACAAAGAACAGCCAAGTCCGGGAAGCGACTGGATGAGGTACTCTGAATCACACCACGTCGTCGACTAAACCGGCCTCGGTCTAAGGGCGCAATTCCCCTTGTTACCACCAGAGGGGCATGTGGCTTACTCAGAATCCCCTTCCATGGAGAATTTCAACCCGGGCCTTTCCCAGGGCCTTTGCCAGAAAGGAATGGTCAGCCGGGTGCCTACTCTCATTTCACTTGCACAAACCTCGGGTACAGCATTTGCCCGCCCTGGGGTGATTCTTGGTTGTGGTGCCTTAAGCCCTCGCTCCTCCCAGGAGGCAGTGGCCGTGTGTGATCTACACACCTTCCCCAAAGCCTGGGGTAACCACAAAGCCTCTAGCACCACAGTGCATGTGAACCAGCCTCATGAGCAGGACCCCGAGAGGGGCAGAAGTGTCAAGCTGGGATGCCGTGGGGTGGGAGGGGAAAGAAGTGAGTTGCCTGAGGGGCTCGTCTCAACCCCAGTTGCAGAGAGTTGATTGCATTGACGTGGTATTGGTGGTGGTTAAACCTCCCCGGGTGAATTTCAACTCTGCTGGAGTCCAAGTTGATAGTCCCAGCTTAGCCAGTGGGCGTGGCCAGGTGGGGTGAGGGGAAGGGAGTCCGGAAACCGGTGAGGGAAACTGAATTTGCTTTCAAGTCAAGGGAGGGCCAGACAGCTTGTCGGGCTCCAGCAGCAGCCTCATTCCAGCCCCCACTCCCCCATCCCCGGGGACTTTCAGGGCCTCAGTGGCCCAAAGGTGCTAGACGTGGACGGTGGGACCCCTGGTCCTGCTTAGCCCTGGCCTTTTCTCACAGCCTCCACGGACAGGCAAAGCTGGGCATGAGGCCCTGGGAGAGGGGGGAGGGAGAGTCCCGATCCCATGCTTAAGTGTCCACTCCCCAGACCCACCCAGCCTGTGTGGGGACACACAGGGAGGGCGGAGAAATCTCTCTTGGGTTCTGGCTGGCTTTGCCAGGCTGGGTGGTCTGGGCAGGGCCTCTCCTCCCTGGACTCGGTTTCCCCGTCAGAGGAACTAGAGGCTTGGACTGGCTGATCTCTAGCTCTCATGGGCTGATCTGTCCAGAGTGAGGCCACCCCTGACCTGGGCCTCCGATTTTTCTAAGTGTTTTGGAACCTTAGTGGAGAACCCCACGCCACCCCAGCAATCCTGACCTGTCCCCATTCAAGGAGCAGGGAAGGGGCGCCCCAAAGAGCCCACCTTGAGTATCTCCACTGATCCTACCTCTGGCAAAAGGAGCGGGCTCCCTGGACAGACAGGGGTGGGGGTCGAGGTGCCCTGCTAAAGAATGGCCAGGGTAGCGGGGTGCTGAGTCCCCCAGGCGCTGCCAGGGAGATTAATGGCCTCCCTGTTGGTCCGTGGCCCCAGGCAGCTGAGCTCTGAACTGCAATTCAGCAGGGGCCTCTGGGGTGGGGAATCTGTGCCTCTCCAAGCCCTCATTCTTCATTCTTTCCCACTGCCTGGCAGGCGCCTGGCCAGGGGAGACCAGAGGCAAATGCCACTTGCTTCTCCCGGTCGCCCCTGCGAGTCACTGGCTGGAAGATGGTCAGGCTGGGCCTCAGAGCCAGGGCCGCAGCAGCCTCAGTCCGGGGTGCTGGGAAGGAAGCATAGAGGAGGCCATGGCTGCACCAGGAGAGCCAGGGAGGCGCCAAGTGTCCCGGCCTTGGGGGGACACCCAGGACTCAGCCTCAGGGTCCCCACCCGGCTCTGGCTGCAGGAGGAGCTCCAG
Source organism: Carlito syrichta (assembly GCF_000164805.1). Taxonomy (NCBI): domain Eukaryota; kingdom Metazoa; phylum Chordata; class Mammalia; order Primates; family Tarsiidae; genus Carlito; species Carlito syrichta. The sequence goes on from NW_007232443.1 coordinate 222,056, forward strand.
CCTGGGGAGACTGGCCTTGTCTGCAGTTGAGTGACGGAGGGCTCAGAAAGAAATCCCACCCAGCACTTAGAACCTTGGTGCCCAAAGCTTCAACCTGATGCGAGAGGGGCCAGGAAGGGGGAGAGAAGAGCCTGGGGAGGGATCTCCCTCGGGCTTGGTTGGTCTCATGCCTGGAAGGGACTGGAACGGGATGCACTTTGGAGTAGCGGCTCCCAGGTCCTGGTTTGGCAGATTGTCTCTCAGGCCTTGCTGGGATGCCTGTTCAGACCCTGAGTGATGCTCCACGGTCCCGAAGCCCAGGAGGCTTCAGTCGCTGGATCTCGGGTACTGTTGTCTCTAGATTTCTAAACTCACTTCCCTTTTTTTGAGTTGGAGTCTCACTCTGTCGCCCAGACTGGAGTGCAGTGGCCGCTCCCGGCCACCGCAGCCTCAACCTGCTGGGCTCCGGCGATCCTTCCGCCTCAGCCTTCCAAGTAGCTGGAACTACAGGCGCACGCTACCATGCCCGGCTCATTTTTTGATTTATTGTAGAGATGAGGTCTCGCCAAGTTGCCCAGGCGGGTCTCGAACCCGCAGGCTCAGGCAATCCACTCACTTCGGCCTCCCAAAGTGCTGGGATTACAGGCTGAGCCACCGAGCCCGGTCTCACTTCCCTTTCCAAGAAATGCTCACAGTTGTTTCCCCAAAGGGCTGGTTTGGTGCTACTGAGAGGAATTCCCCAGGTGAACCTGGCAGCAGGGCGGGCGGGGGGACTGTTCTGAGCAGGGGCGGCAATTTGTGGTCCCAGAACATCTACACATCAGCACAGACCACGCTGCAGAAGATGGGAAACCCGCTTTCCCGCCAGCCAGCTTTGTCCCACTCCTGCTATGTGACCTTGGGAAGGCAGTTGTCTGTCTCTGGACTTGGCTTTGGAAAAAACAAACACAAGACGCAGAGTCCCTGCCTCTGCTTCAATGTCAGCTGTGGCTTTTTGGGGAAGGGGCGAGTTGGGGAGCTGCAGATCATCTCCTCTGACTCCAGGATGGCTGTTCTTAGAGAAAAGTTGGGTGCATACTCCAAGTACATGCTTACTTCCTCCTGGCCGTGAACACAGAGGCGATAGGCAAGGAATGAAGGGAGACAAGACGGCACACTTGACAAAACCAGGGGATGAGACTGGCTCGTTGTGGAGCCAGCAGTATGTGGCATTCTCTCGTGGCCTTTGTTTCCCCAAAGGTCTATCAATCAGTAACCATGTGCGTGCCAAGCCCAGCTGGCACGGAACCTGGTATTCCCTGCTCCGAGGTAAATACCACTTCAGGCCTCGTGAACAAGGACCAAATGCTCCCGACTCAGTTAATAAAACTATTCAGGAGAAGGCGGGCACCCTTGGACACCCTCCCAGGGAGTGGGACGGGCCAGACTAGGCCTCGGCTGTCAGGGCGCTTCCTGACCTGCCCTGTCAGCATCCCGCAAACCTGCCAGGGGACCTGCTCCTGCTCTGAGCATCCCTTCAGGTCTGAAGTCCTACTGCCTACAATCTACGTGAGGGCAGGGACTGCACTTGACAGTTCACCTCCTTACCCCTGGTGCCTAGCTCTGTTCCAGGCAGGTAATATATGCTCAATAAATGTTTGTTGAATGACCACATGACTGACTGACTAGAGAAACGAATGAATGACAATTGATGACTAGCTGCTGGACCCTAGGAGCAAGGGAGTTGCTGAGTGCTGATGTCTGGGCAGGTGGCTGGGTGGCTTTGGAGGGGTGTGTGCTCACTTGAGGTGGGGGATATTTGAGACCTGTCCCAGTGACAGTCATCATTTCCTCCTTGGCATCACCGTGCAGCTCATAGGCTTTGGAATCACCAGACCTGGATCTGAACCCTGGCTTAACTGATTATGAACACGGTGATTATGGGCAAGCCCCTCTGGAGACTCAGTTTCCCCAAATGGAGAAAAAATTTTTTTCTTTTTTTTTTTTTATTGAGTCAGAGTCTCACTCCATCGCCCAGGCTGGACTCAGGTGATACTTCCGCCTCAGCCTTCCATGTAGCCAGAACTACAGGCATGTGCTACCATGCCTGGCTAATTTTTTTTCCCCATATATGGTAGAGACGAGGTCTAACCAAGTTGCCCAGGTTGGTCTCAAACCCCTGGGCTCAGGCAATCCTCCCCCCTCGGCCTCCCAAAGTGCTGTGATTATAGGCTTGAGCCACCGTGCCTGGCCACAATTTCTAATTCGTGGTGGTTCCTCCCTTAAGACCTCACTGGACTGTGGCCTCACTGGACTGTGGCTGTTAGGACTATTATGTCTAAAGTGCCTTTTAGCACTCACATGTGATGCTACTGGCTTTCCCTGGCCTAAACAGGCACGGCAGCCCCTTCCCCTTAAAGCGCTAACATTCAGGAAAGTTCTGTCTGGCACATTCTTCTTGGGACACGGTGTTCAGGAGGACAGAGAGGCAGAGGCCCTGAATCCCACCTCAGACTGGCCAGGTCACGGGGAGAGGCTGAGGCAACTACAGATCCCAGCCCCATGCACCCCTTCGTACCACTTGAGCCATGGAGTAGACTTGGCCTGGGCCAGCCTTGGTCCCGCCCTGCCCCTGGCCCCGATGGCAGGGGCTTTAACCTTCAGTTACCTCCTGGGCCCTCTGCCAGCTGGGCTGTGGGCATCTCCCCTTCCCATAAGGCAAGGATGATGGTCTAGAACTATTGTGCCAAGACCAGGGAGGTTTCGGGAGAACGGTTTCTCGATTATAGGCTTCCCTTTTGTGTGTGTCCATATGTGAGTGTGAGAGTGTTGCTAGTTGTGTTGGAAACAGGAGGGAGCCCAGCAACCCAGGAAACAGAGAGGAATGGGCAGAGGGTCTCAGGGGGTGCGCCGGGCGTTTGGAGACATGACCAACAGCCAGGCTCCCTCTTGCCTCCTGGGGGCCCTTTTCTGGGCCTCAGCTCCTTCAGTGGAAATGAGGCTCTCAGATTGGGGGACACTGTTCATCCCTTCCAGTAGCTCTGAGAGGCTGATGCAGACACAGGCAGGGCGGGGAGGAAGCCCAGTCTCCCGGCTTCACCTGCAAGATACAACTCGGGGTGAAGGACAGCCCTGTGCGGTAGAGAGTTCCAGCCACCCGCCTGCCTGGCGCAGCGGCCTTTGGCTTCACGATCCTACCTGTGGCACTAGGGGGAGGCAGACAACCAGATTCCCCGAGCGGAGGCCTGGTACCAGAGCGACGGACCGCATAGACAGATCCAAAGTGGGCTGAGGAGGAGGGGTGTTCTCTCCAGGGAGCACAGCTACACCCAAGGGGCCAGGTCGGGGAAAGAGGGCCCATGCCCTTCCCAGGTGGCCCTTTCCAGGGACATCAATGTGACGCCCGCCTTCTGGACCACCCGAGTGGGACCTGCCTATTCCACCCTTGAGCTTTGCACTGATCCTGGGGTCTCTGGACAAACTCCGGAGGTCACCACTCCCACATCGGAGGACTTTCCCAGCAACTGTGGATGATCATTCTTTTCTAGATATATTTTTCCTCCTCTCAAACATTGCAGTGAAAATGACCGGAAGTCGGAATCGTCCAATGACAGAGCTACGAGAGGTGGGGTAGACAGACGTGGGTGTGAGCTTGGCTCGGCTGCCAACCAGTTGGGCAGTCCTGGGCAAGTTCCTTAGAGGCTCTGAGTCTCAGTTTTCTCATCTGTAAGATGGGAATTATAATACCCAATCATTAAGGAGATGGAATGAGATCATGTGTGTAGATAAGACGGGCAAGCTATAGAGTGCTACAAAATGTGAAATGGGTTTTCATCGAGAGATGCAGCAGTGAACCAAGGCTTCTACTGGGTGGGGTGATTGCGGGCTTCTCAGTCATTCATTCAGCAAGTTGTTATGGAATATCAGTATTTGCCAGACACCATATTGGGTATTTTGACAAACCTAAGTGAACATCGTTGATGAAACTACAGAACAGAAACCCACAGAGGATCGTCTAGTTGAGGGTTTCCCAAATGCCAGTCTAGGCTCCTCACATCCAAATACCTGGAAATATAAAATATAGAGCCATGATTCTGCAGCCTGAAGTCTTTCTCCCTCTCCCACCCACGTACACGTGTGTGTGTGTGTGTGTGTGTGTGTGTGTGTGTGTGTGTGTGTGTAGTTGTGCAGTTGACTTTGGGAGCCACTAATCTAGTTTCACCCTCTGTTAAACAGCAGAATCTGAGAGCGAGAGAGGGGAGATGTTCTCAGAGACCAACACATCCCATGCCAGGGGCTCTGAGCACTTGTACCTTTTACATTTTTCCAGAGGGGCGAGGACAGCCACGTCCCAGGTCTCCACCCAAAAGCTTGGCCCTAGGGATGTGTCTCAGCAGAGTGTTCAGAGCATGGAATCGGAGGACTCGAATTGGAGTCAGAGCTTTGTCATTTAGTGGCTGCAAGAGCGTCAGCAAGTCATTTGTTTTCTGAAGCCTCAACTTGCTCATCTGTGAGATGGGTCTATTAATAATTGATGACTGTCTTTCTGTGAGCTCTTCAGTGAGCATACTTTGGAGGCTGCAAAGCTCCACTTTTTAACTCTGAGAAGGGCCAGACCCAGACCCAGACTGCCTTTTCAAAGGAGGAATCCTACAGACTGACCTTTCTTCCACTTCCTCCTAGTCCAACCCTATCTAATGTTGGAAGAAAATCCTCTCAATGGAACAACCCCTGTCCTGCCCAAAGAGTTTCTGGTACTCAGTCTTTGGGTGACACCTGCTGGCCATAGTAGGTACTGCACCTCCCCTTTCGCTAAACAGCTCTGCGGAGAAAACTTGTGTATTTCCTAGGACAGTCACAATCACTCTACGGATAGGTGTCACGTTCCCATTTCTACAGATGCAAAAACTGAGACATGGTCCTCTCACCTCATGAGAGGCACAGTGAATCTCTGACTCCAGGTCTCTATTTCATCTGTATTTGCTCTTAGACTGGGCAGCGTGGGGAGTCCATTTTATCCTGGGCAGAGGAGACACCTTTCTCCCCTGAATCATCGGGGAACTGGGATTAGGGGCATGGCCATGGTTGGGACCCAGGATTGAGCCAGTCAAGAAAGACTTGTCCTTGTGCTGACAACCCCGCCAGGCAGAAGACCACCATATCCAGCTGTTCTTCATCTCTGGAGAAGTTAGACTGATGCAGGGACTTTAGCTACAGAAAGCTATTCGGAGGAGGCTCAGAGAGGTTATGTGGCCAGACTGTGAGGTGAGGGCTTGGGGACAGGCTTCCCCATCCGCCAGCTGCATCTGTGGCCACAGGCTCAGCTGCTGGGGTCAGTGGCCAACCTGAAATCTGCTCGGGAGGGAAAGGGGATGTACCTGGCCTAAGGCACGTCTCAGTCAGGAGGGAATCACGTATCGTGATGATCTGGCCTTATCTTTTAGAGATGCAAGCGAAAAGATCATGTATGAAATTATATAATGCATAAGATTTGCTTTAAAAAAAAAACTCAAGGTGTCAGGAGAAGGACCTGCCTGCAGGGTCTTAGGAAAGCCTGACTCTATATATCTGCATCTTTTTTTTTTTTTTTTTGAGTTGGAGTCTCACTCTGTCACCCAGACTGGAGTGCAGTGGCCGCTCCCGGCTACCGCAGCCTCGACCTGCTGGGCTCCGGCGATCCTTCCGCCTCAGCCTTCCGAGTAGCTGGAATTACAGGCATGCACTACCACGCCCAGCTGATTTTTTTTTTTTTTGGATTTATTATAGAGATGAGGTCTCGCTGCCCAGGCCGGTCTCAAACCCGTGGGCTCAGGCAATCCACTCACCTCAGCCTCCCAAAGGCGCGGGATTACAGGCTGAGCCACCGAGCCCGGCTTATATATCTGCATCTAACCGGGCACGTGGAGGTTCAGGGCTGCGCCTTCAAAGCCTCATTGGTTACAACTCTGAGCTGAACTAGACCGGCCAGTTGTTTGAATCAGCCGAAGTAGCTTCTTCTTTTGGTAAAAATGGGGGAGGGGGCGGTGCATAGAGTTGAAACAAGACTGGCCACGAGTCAACTATTGGTGTTGCTGCAATGTGGGTGCATGGTGGTCCATTCTCTCTGCTTTCGTATAGGTCTGCCATTTTCCATGTTAAAACTTTTTCAAAAACGTAACAGCAGAAACTCTCTCACCGCCATCAATGCCAACACAAAGAATGAAGACTGAAGTCAGACTACCTTGACCATCTGATGCTTCCTAGCTGTGTGAGTTGGACAAGTTCATTAACTTTTCTGTGCCTCCGTTTCATTATCTGTAAAATGGGGATGGTAATAATTGTATGGGTCTTATGGGGTTGTTCTGAGATGATTACATCCAAAATGTGTAGCATAGGGTTGGGCCCACAACAAGTGGTCGATTACAATCATCACTTTAATTAGGAATCCATGACTCTGGTGACCAGTTACCAAAAGAAGACGCTATTGCGACTGGTTTAAGCAACTGGCCAGTCTGCTCAGTTCAGAGTCCTAACCACTGAGGCTTTGAAGGTGCAGCTCTGAACTGCCACTTGCCCGGGAGTGTGGGAGTCTCAGCTCGTCAGACGCAGACTTATAGAGCCAGGCTTTCCTGAAACCCTACAGGCAGGTCCTTCTCCCGACACCTGCTGTGTCCTTTCCCCTGCCTCTCTGCCTATCCTGGGCCTTCCTGTCCCCCCAAGCCCAGCTCACAGCCTACAGTGGTTTTCACTGACCATTCCTTTCTCCAAGTTTAAGCAGCTCTCTTCACAGACTCATTAAACCTCAGCCCTAGAAGAGGTGTTAAAAGTCATCCGATCCACCCACGTCATCATAGCTTCATTCAACAATCCATACTTATTGACTGAAGACTTGTCTTGGGTCCCGCACCAGCCTGGCGCTGAGAATGGCAGGCAAGGCAGACACAGCAGGCGGGTAAGAGACTGAGGGCAACACCACCTGGGATGAAAACACCACTTGATTGAGTGCAGGCCTGGTGGTCAGGAGCCCTGGACCTGAGCCTTGGCCAGGTGACCTGTGTGGCCCTATCCCCACCTTCACTGTCTCCTCCTGGGTGAATAAGATACTTGCAGGAAGCCGGGCTCCGTGGCTCAGCCTGTAATCCCGTGCCATTGGGGGGCTGAGGTGAGTGGATTGCCTGAGCCCGCGGGTTCGAGACCCTCCTGGGCAACTTGGCGAGACCTCATCTCTACAATAAATCGAAAATTAGCCGGGCGTGGTAGCGTGTGCCTGTAGTTCCAGTTACTTGGAAGGCTGAGGCGGAAGGATCGCTGGCGCCTAGCAGGTCGAGGCTGCGGTGGCCGGGAGCGGCCACTGCACTCCAGTCTGGGCTACAGAGTAAGACTTCAACTCAAAAAAAAAAGGATACTTGCAGGAGGTGTTTTCCAGGTCCCTTCCTGCTCTGACTTGTCGACTCCAAGTGTGTGGGGGCCCCATGTTGCTCTTTACTCTTTTGTGTTTGTTTATTTGTTTGTTTGAGTCAGGGTCTCACTCTGTTGCCCAGGCTGGAGTGCTGTGGCATACTTACAGCTCACTGAAGCCTCAACCTCCTGGGCTCAGGCGATTCTTCTGTCTCAGCCTCCTGAGTAGCTGGGACTACAGGTGCGGACCACCACACCTTGCTAATGTTTTAAATTTTTCATGGAGATGAGGTCTCACTATGTTGCCCAGGCTGGTCTCCAACTCCTGGGCTCAAGTTATCCTCCTGCTTTGGCCTCCCAAAGTGCTGGGATTACAGGTGTGAGCCACCGCACCCGGCCCCATGTTGCTCTTTAAACGTCTTCTTCCCCGCTGGAATGTGAGCTCCCTGAGGGCAGGAACTCTGTGCTAGACTCTCTGGGGCCTGGGCACAAACTTGCCAAAAGAATGAATCAACCAGCAAGATGTGCTTCCTCTAGACTAAGTGTGGGCCAGAAACAGCGAATGAACAGGAATGTTTAGACCAGAAGTGGGAAACAGATCCCCAAATACCTCATACGGTACCCACCACTCCGAGATTCCTGATGCCACCAGCATTGTAAAGGCTCTGGGAAGTCCTGTTGTAAAAGAAACCTATTTGCCTTTGAATGATCTTTTACACATCACCTATTACCTGCTTGTGAAACACCTGTGAGAAGCTTTTGGCATTTTCAGCTGGTTTTGTTCAACATAAGGTCAAGTTTGGTAGATAGTTGGCTTTAATGCCACAGTGGCCTGAAAGGGGACCTCTTGTTCCTCACGGCTGCATCCCCAGCTGAGCTCTGCCGCCCTCACTGGGGCTGGGTCTTACCCTCTATGTGTAAATGAGTAAGTGACGTGAGACCCCGGCAGCCCCTTATTCCCTGACATCCCACAAACCTGTGGGTTAAATCATGGTCCCTCTCCTAAATAATCCACATCAAGAAAGAGGGGCTGGGAACACCAATTCAGGAGGAGCTCATGGGAAAGGGGTCCAGATATGTTGGCATGTCAGTCCCCAAAAAGCTGATAAAATTTTGGACCGTGGGAACAGAAGGTCAGATACTCATCAAGGGATGATGGTCCTATACTTTGGGCAGTTCTGCCCTCTTCTGGGTTATTGGGCCTGTTCTGTTTTATGAGAGATGTTATTGAAGCTGAGTGTAAGCCAAAAGGGAAACCAGGCTCGTGAAGGGTCTAGAAATTATGCCAGAAAAGGAAAGGCTCACAGAAATAGGATGTGTAGCCTGGGAAAAGGAAGGCTTAGGGGGGCTGTGGTAGCTATTCTCGAATATTTGAAAAGTTGTCATCTGGCTGAGATTGGGCACATCCTGTGAACTCCAGAGGGCCAAGACATATTTGGGTTTCTTTCTTTCTTTTTAGAAAAGGAGTGTGTGCATGAGTACAGATGATAAAATTAGGATAAACTTCTGGTCTGGCACGGTGGCTCCCGCCTGTAGTCCCAGCACTTTGGGAGGCCGAGGCAAGAGGATTACTTGAGCTCAAGAGTTCGAGACCAGCCTGGGCAATGCAGAAAGGCCTCGTCTCTACAAAAAATGAAATAATAATTTAAAAAAATCAGTGAGGTGTGGTGGCCCGCATCTGTAGTCCCTACTCGGGAGGCTGAGGTGGAAGGATCACCTGAGCCCAGGAGGTTGAAGCTGCAGTGAGCCATGATTGTGCCATGGAACTCCAGCTTAGGCAACAGAGTGAGACCATGACTCAAAAAATAAAAATAAAAAAAGCAAAAAAAGTGTTTAAAATAAGGATAAACTTCTGTCAGGGGAGGAAGCTCCCTTGTCAGTGGCTGCATGCAAGGGAGACTGAGTCAGCCCCAGGTTGGGTGGTGTAAGAGCGTGAGATGGGGCCAGGTGAGGTGAACTCTGAGCTGCTGCCCCCTCTGACTCTTTGGCTGTGGGACTGATACTCCCCACAGCCTCCAGATTATATCTGTTCACCTTTGCTGTCCCCAAAGCACTTCACTTACCACTAGGGCACCCCAGGTGCAGTGTCTTTGACCTCCAGCAAGGGAAATTTCTGGGCTGCACATGTCTCCTACCCAAAGTGGCTGGAGGGCTTCCTGGTGTCTTCTAATGACTCTTGGGCATTGAGGGATGTCAGTCCTCCCCACTGGCAGCCGGTCACAGGAAGGATATTGTCCCTCAGAGAGACTGTAGAGGGGATTAGGCAGCACTAAGCTGTCTTGCCTCCTGGAACCCTCTGGTGTATGGACTGGCCGGTCTAGCCTGTGGAGAAACAGCCAGATTCTCCAGGAAGAGGACATTCACCATCCAGGTCAAGGTCACTCCTATGGGTCTAGGTCTTGACACTTCTCTTCTCTGTAGGAAAGTCCCTTCAAGGGGGTCTGGTACTTGCAAGTACTTTCTGTGTGACTAGCACTGTATAAACACATTTACATACAGACTCAAGACCTCTGAGGCCAGGGAGGAGACCTGGCCAGAACCCGGGACCTGGGCCTGGGCCCGGCTCTGCTGCCATGACACGACCCGGGGAAAGTTCCTGAAGTGGATTCAGGTTTTACAGGGTGTGACACTTAGACCATTTGAGGTAAACCACTTTAGGGAAAAAATACAAAACTAGGAAGACAAGATCAGGTACACATGTGATTATTAATTTAGAGTGGTAAAAAAATATGGCAACAAATTACAAATCTTGAAAAATCTGACAAATACCACACACATCACAAAATCCAGACAGATAACACAATATTTGAATTAACTAACTGCCAGGCACACCTCTTCCATGCTTATTTTATTTTATTTATCTCATATTCTGCTCACCATTTTACACAGGCTAGCCTCTGGCTCCCCACATATCAAGCCTGTCTCTCCTCTCCTACGTTTACAACTCTGGCCCAGGCATAGGAGGCCACATCACACTGTGCTGCAACTTTGTGTCACAAAGCAAAGTGTGTTGGTCTAGGGGTGGTAGGAATATTCCTACAAACCATTCCCTACAGTGGGAGTATGTGCACTGTCTGTAAACCACATAACTATCTCCCACTAACCCCAAGGTCGAGTCAGATCCCTCCAAAATGTTTACCAGACCCACTGGGAGATCAGAGTGGAAAAGGGCAGTGGCTGTGATTGATCACAATTAAACTATATTAGTCTACAGAAATTTCAGTGTCTGACCATGTGAAGACATGACTGGACCCTTGGGGTGGGTAAGCGTCATGATAAATCTGCCCCTGGGACCTCTCTGACCCCTCTGGGGGCCCTCTTTTTTCATCTGTATAATGATCAAAACAATTCTGGGCCTATCTGTCCAATTTTGATGAGGATCAGAAATGGAAGGAAGCATGAAGCTTTGGAACCCCAAAGCACTTCACAAGTCATGATGACGACTATTTGCCAAGACTTCTTCAGTTTTAAGGGCCAGTACTCCCATGGGTGCCAATGTCCTATCAAGTACTTGTCCTGAGAGGCCAGACACTCTACTATGAGAACGTCAAAGCCTAAGGCTTTGGTCCCCGTCAAAGGACATCCCTCTGGAAGGCGTGGCATGCAAGGTATAATCAGGCATTTGCAACCTTGTGGGAATGAGTCCCTCCCATCATTAAACCAACATGTCCTGAGTGACCCCAGTGCAAGAAAGCGTCAGATTAGGGCCTGTGGGTGCAAATCGAGAGGGTTGGGAACCCAGTGTCCAGAGGAGGAGACAATTAGACATGTGCATGTTGCCACGGTTTAAGACAAGGGCATGAGAGCCACAGGCCAGGTAGAGGTCGGGGGCAGTGGGGCCCAGAGGAGGCCTGGCAGGGAGAGCCATGGGCGCCTGAGCAGGCCTCCACCTGCAACAGGTGAAGAGGGGACCAGGAGTACTTGGGAAAGACGAGAAAGATAAAGGCTTTCCAGCATGGAAGATACTTAAGTAAAATTTGATGAGCACATTTGAGATTTGCATCTCATGGGCCAGAAGAAACATCAGGAAGCCTTGGGAAGCCAGCATATCTAGCTCCACTCACCGAATTTTCTTTTTCCTTCTATCTCTCTGTGTTCCACCTCATAGCCATCCCTACCCCTACAGAGAAATGTGACAATGAGCATCAGCATCACAGAATTTGGACTTCATGGAATCTCTGGGGCTGGCTTCTGAACCGACTTCAGCGTCAGAGAAAGAACAGCTGGAGAGAGGCCATGGCTGCTCAGGGAATTTCTGCCTTGTTAGGAGCTTCCCCAGCCCTTAACCAACCATCCTGGGCTCACCACTGGGACAGTGGCCTGAACATGGACAATGGGAAACCAGAGACCCCAACCGTGTGGGAGGAACTTCTTGGGATCTTTTGCTCCAGTGAGCTTAGAACCATACTGTTACTATCCAAAACGTTGACGGAACAAGTGGCAAACGTATCTAGACATCTTCTGAGCTAAGCAGATAGAATTTTGGTTTAAGGCGCACTGGGTAATTTAATGACACTTATTACTTTTTTATACAGGCACCACAGTCTATGAATTGTAACGATTCATCCCATCTCAAGAAGATGGAAGTATTTTAGATGTATGTGTATGCATTAGAAGCAAAAGTGATTTATTCTGTGTAAGTGTTTTTTGTGCTTGTTTGTCTCTGAGTATCCGTGTATAAAACTTTGTGTTTCTATGTCTTCACCTGCATGTAGAGGCACACATGCACACATGTGTGAATAGGACTGGAGCGTGTGTGCATTTGTTTGTGTTCCCCTTATCCTTGATGCAAGGAAATGTTGGCAATCATTCTAGCCCAATCCTCTCATTTTGCAGGTGAAGAAACTGAGATCCAGAAAGGCAAAGTGACTTGAACAAGGTCACACAGCTGGCTATGGTGACAGGGATGACGCTAGAACGTAAGATTCCTGATTCTTAGCCCAGGATTCTTTCTAGAGCATTAAAATCAATTACAGAACAAAACACAAGGAAATCGGTTATTTTTCTCCCCTAATCAATGAAGAAGTACTAAGCAGGTCAATCTTGAATTAGCCATATAACCCCAGAGGTTAAATTCTCAAGATTGACCTGATTCAGTATTGATTCCTTTTATGAAAACCATACTTATCCTGGAATTGTCAAAGAATTTCAGAGCACATATGAAGGCTTTGTTAAAATAATTATATGCCTTTGTTTTGGAAGAAAAGTATCAAAATATATAAGCTTATTGTTTGAGTTAAACAATAAAAACATCTGTTGTTTCTCATGATGGCTGTAGTCTTAATACAACATGGCAAAATAATACCCCCTAAATATCCATGATTAACCTGAATTGGAGAGGGCTCACCTCCTAGTGACTTCATGTAGCTGCTTCAACTGGCAATGGTAAAAAGCAAAAACAAAAACAGAAACAAAAAAGGCAAAAACATAGCCAGATCATCACCCATTTGATGCAACAAAATATTGAAACTAATCGCTGCTTTTAAATGGATGACATGTCCTTACTAGAAATGAATCCCACAAACTTGAGACTTAAAAAAAAAAAAAAGAAAGGAAACATATGCATAGGTGCCAGTGCAGAATATTTGGATTGTGTTCACATCACATGTAAGCACAGGTGTGCCTGTCATTAAGTGTTTATGTTTACACGTACACTGTGTTTGTTCTCACTCTAATGTGCATCTATTTGTGGTGTGGGTGTGAGGGTTTCCATCCAGCTGGGGGCTTCCGAAGAGCTGTCCTTTCTATCAGAATGAAACAGAGTCCCCCCAAAATGGCAGCTGTGGAGGGGAATGGCAGGGATTAATACCTGCCTCTTCCCTGGAGTTCTGGAGTTCCCACTCTAGGACTCTTGCTGTCCCTGGCATACTGCCCTCCCCACACCCTCCCCGCACCTCCACCCCACCCCTATAAAACAATTCCCATTGAAGAGGAGACTTCTGGACACTTCTGAGCCCACCTGTCATTTTCAAAGGTATTTTCCTAGATATGAAGGAGGAACGCAATCTGGAAAATGGAAGATAAAAAAGGACAGTCTGGTTTTGGGTCCTTCCCTTGTTGGTGAGCTCTCCAGCCTCTTCAGGCCTCAAAATGTATCTTCTGTTTTTCTGCAGCCTCTTGCCTGGATTCTCAGCTCTGGCCCTGTCATGGCACGGGGTGCAGGATATCACCCCAACATCCCCCTAGCAGAGCTGTTCCCTCCTCCCAACACCCACGGGTCAAGGTCCTTGAGAGCAAGGCTGTAACGTTCGTGATATTTACCTGTGCTTTCTATGTGCCAGCTGCTGGGCTTGTCTTAGTTAACTCTCATTCCGACTTTCTGAGGCAGGCGCTGGGACTGTCCTCACATCACAGGGGTGGGAACCATGGCTTGGCACACATACCTTTCCCAAGGCATACAGCTAGTAAGCGGCAGAGTTGGGCTGAAAACTCAGCTCTCTCTGATTCCAAAGCTGAGCTCTTCACTATGGCATGGAAAACCTCTTTTTGCCGGAAGGAGTGCCCAGGCCTGCCCTCCCCACCGGCCCACACTATTTCCACACAGATGCCTCCTCCCAGGGGACAGCCAGACTCTAGCCACCAGTACAACGAATGGTCAGGCCCTTTAGGTATCACACAGGCTGTGGGTCCTTGAAGTCCCCCAGGTGTACCCAACATAAAAGGGACACTCAGGTTATTGGAGGTGCTTGGGGTGAGTGGAGAGAGGAGGGTCTACTTCCAGTATGTGCGGCACGGAGCCAGAGCAGCTGTGCTGAAACCCCCAGGCCCACTCAGGCCCCTTCCCCTCCCAGCAGACAGCAGCCCCTTTCATCCTGTCTGACTTAGGCAGTTTATTTTTAGGCATGGCCTGACCAGGTGCTCTGGGTCAATAGGCTTAGTTTTAAATAGCTGGATTCCTCTCAATGACCGTCTCCTTCAGAAGGGAAGGGGCATGATAAAAGAATGAGACAGCAGACTGGGGGTGGTGGGGGAAGGGCGCTAAGCCAGAAGACTGGACACTGTCACTCCCTGTGTGACCTCGGGCAGGTCCATGGTATCCCCACTCTGGGCTTCAGTTTCCTTATCTGTAAAGCAGACGACGGGGCTGAGTCATCTCTAGTACCCTTTGCAGTCTGACCCCAGTGTCTCTGTTCTATGTCTGTGTTTACAGATGACAAAACGCCACGTGGAAAAACGCCATGTTTTAGAGTGGTGGCTTAGCATCATGGAGCCGAGCCATCGAGGGAGGCAATAGCATAGAGAACAAGCTGTGCTTTGGAGCCCGGAGATCTGGGTTCCAGTTTTGCTTTTGATAGAAACTTGGTGACTTTGAATAAGCAAAGCTTCCATTTTTTCACCTGTTTAAAGGATGTACTTTGAAAACATTATGCTAAGTGAAATGAGCCTGACACAAATGGACAAATACTATATGGTCTCACCCATGTGAGATTCCTAGAATAGGCAAATTATCCACAGAGATAGAAAATAGAATGGTGGTTGCCAGGTATTGGGGGCTGGTGGGAATGGAAGTCATTGCTTAATGAGTGCAGGGTTTCTGCTTGGGATGATGAAAAGGTTTTGGAAATGATAAGGGCTGCCCATCATTGTGAATGTGACTAGTGCCCTTAAAATGGTTCAAATGGTACATTTTATGTTATGTATTTTCTTTTTTATTGAGTTGGAGTCTCACTCTGTTGCCCAGGCTGGAGTGCAGTGGCACGCTCAGGGCCACCCCAATGTTGACCTGCTGGGTTCCAGCGATTCTTCCACCTCAGCCTTCCAAGTAGCCAGAATTACAGGCCTGGCTAATTTTTGATTTGTGGTAGAGAGGTCTCGCCAAGTTGTCTGGGCTGGTCTCGAACCTGTGGGCTCAGGTCATCCACTCGCCTTGGCTTCCCAAAAGTGCTGGGATTACAGGCTGAACCACCAAGCCTGGCCATTATGTATATTTCAAAAAGTAAATGCACACTTTTCAAAACTTAGTTAAAATTTCTAGGAATATTCTGGCAATACCTGGGAACAAGGAGTCCCGATTTTACTGTCTGTACGTAGGCCAGACATTCTGGAGAAGTAAATTTTCTTCCTCTGTCAAGATGAGCTCACCAACAGCTTGCATCCTCCTTTCAACCTTCATACCCCACGCCTCGGCGTGTGCCCAGCTAGAGCCAAGAGATCAGGGCACATCCGAGGTGCCCTCCAGACCCTAGTAGGGGAGGTCCCGCTTCAGCTTAGAGTCCATTCAGTGCACAGCCTGGACCCTTCTCTGGATTCCGTGCAATCCTTTATTTTGGAATTAAGACAAAAGGAGCACTTTCCAACCATATCAACCTTTTCACAGCAGACCTGTCTCAGCCACGTCTGTGTCCTCAGTACCTGCTCCGGTGTCTGGCACACATTCATTTTGTAACTGGGAAGATGCCTCCACTCAAGTGCCAGTGTACGCCGACTTCATACAGATTAGCATAAGGAATAAAACCATTTCCTCTGGGGGAGAAAGCTATGGTGGGTGAGCAGGTGAAGACAGAGGAGGAAGAAACACAAGCAGAACAGACGTTAAACTGCTTATTGCAAATACTTGTTTAAATAGTCACAAGCGCCAAGGGCTGAGGACTCAGAGGGAATGCTTTGGGGGGGCGGGCCTCAGGGGTTTCCAGTAGGCAGGCTTACTGGAGTACTGAGGGGTTGCAAGGGCAGGCAGCTGGGAGCTTTGGGGTGGGTAGGCGTATCGGACGCCACCAAAAGCCCTTAGTTTGGATTTTATCCAGAGCATCCATGCTCCCCTATCCAAGGGGGCAAACTGAGTCCCAAAGAGGCAGGAAGTAAGCCCAGCACGGTGGGCTTCTGGCACATGTATGACACATGCCTGTGTGCCACCACAGGTTCCAAGCCGGTGGGTGGCAGGGACCCCTCGCCTTTCAGACAGCAGATCCTAGCCGGGGCCGTCTGGTCCGGGCCCCCGCCCCGTGCCCGGGCTTGTGCGGCTGGGGGCCGTCTGGGCTGGGAGCTCGGGCGGCGCTCGCCACCCGGGGTACCG
>NW_007232443.1:238857-320515 GCF_000164805.1 Carlito syrichta
GGGTGCCGAGGAGCCCCGCATCCTCGCTCCCCGCCGGGCCGCAGTTCTGCCCCGGCGCCTGCCTTCCGCCCCTCGCCCGCTTCCTGCGGCTTGGTGGCGCTGGGACCCCGGAGTGCCCTCCGAGTCGAGGGGTCCTCAGGCCGTGACTCTTCACCTGGGAGTTCGCGCTTCCTCGGGCCTCGGACTCGGCGGCTCACGGCTCCGCTCCGTCCGTGCGCCCCTCGACTGCCCCGGACCCCCGCCCTGGCGCGACTGCGGGCGCACCGCATGGCGCTTATCCGCTCGTCGGCCGGATGAAGGGCGGGCATCGCGGGGGATCCCAAGAGCTGGGGGTCCCTCGGATAGCAAGTTTGCTCTCGAAGCCCAGAGGTCACCCTCCCCGAGCTCCAGCCCAGCCCTCTGCCCCAGGCGCTAGCCCCGGCTTCGCTGCGCCACGGTGACCACCTAGGGCAACACTCCCTAAGGTGAGAAATTCTCGGCTTCGGCGCCTGGCCAGTCGGACCTGGGGACAAGTCTTCAGCTAGGGGGGCGTGTCTCTCTTCCCGGAGAGTAGGGGTTGCTAGGGGTGGGTCCAGGTGTCCGGCATGTCCAGACCTGCGGCTGGAGCTCCGTGCACCTGATCCGCGAGGTAACCGGGACCGGGAGGGTGGAAGAAGGTAGACGTTTCCGACCGAAGCCACCTGGGCACCGAGTCCGGCCCAGGCCGGCGCTGGCTGTCGGGCTTCCCGGCGATCGCAGAGGACGTGCCCCGGGCGCGCAGATGGCGGGAGATGAGGCGGCCCAACTCCGCGCCCTTGCACCGTGGAGCACACACGCTCCAGCAAGCTCAGCTTTACCTGTTCAGCCCTCCAACTTTTCTCCTTCGCGCCCCGGGGGCGGCTTCTCCCCTTCCCCTTCCCCCCTTGCCCGGACGGTTGCCCTGGCCGAGCGGCGACTCTTGACCCCTAGGCGACGAGGGAGGGCAATCCAGCAGAGGGCTGGCGCCCGGGGAGGGGTCCAGCCCTATCTAGCCCAAACCCGAGGGTCTGGAATCCGCAACCTGCCGTAGCCGGCTGCCATATATCGCGGGTTGAGAGGAGGAGGAGGGTAACCCCTATTTGGAGATATTGCCGGGTCAAAGCCAGAATGAAGGCCGAGGCACTGCCGGTGTTTGCTGAGAGGTCGGGATGCGGAACACGAGGTGGCCTCCGGAGGGTGGACAAAGTAGTTGAGTTTCCCAGACCCGGTGGGGTCCACTGGGTAACACACCAAGGCAGGTCTCGGCTGTTTAACCCCTTGCCCCCCGCATCACACCCCTTCATCCCACCTTAGAGAGCCAGAAGCCTGCCTCCTGTGCAACCCCCCGCCCCCTACCCCAGTCTCCCTCTCCCCGGGCTCTTCCCGCCTTCCTCCGCCCACGCAGGCTGACTCGGCTCGCAGCTTTAATTACATTAATATTAAAAATACATAAGGTGAGGAGCGGCTTTTCCTCTCGATAGCTGGCTCTCCACCCCCGGCCCCCCCTTCCCATCTTGTCAGGCGAGAAAGCACAGGCCGGAGCTGCGGCCACACACTTGCCCAGCTCTGTCCTCACCTGCGCCCCGCCCCCCCCCACTCTCTGGAGACCTCGTCCAGAATCTCCCACTCCCCAGGAGTGGAGAAGGCCCCTCAGCGAATACCTGAAGGACTTCCCCTCCCCCTCCCAGGAGCCTGGCATTAATAAATGAAGCCTAAGCTATTTGATAGGGAGGGAGCAGATGGGGGTGGGAGGTGGAGAAGGGCCCAGAAGGCAACAGGACAGCCGGAGGGGCAAAATCCTTTCCAACTTGAGAAGGAAGTTGCCAGTGGCCTTGGGCCTCTGGGCAGGCTGGAAGTGCCAGGTGTGCGGACCCCTCCGTGGTCTTTGGGTCTGCAGAGACCTGGCGCCCCTGCGATCGGGAGGCTCCAGAGTCTGTTGGGCGCCAGGGCATCTCGCCAGACAGGCCTTTCTTTCCCTCGGTGCCTTAATTGGGTCTTAGGTGCCAGGCTGGTCCCTGGGGCCTGTTCTGCTTGGGGTGGCATGGCAGGGGGTGGCGGAGGCGGCTAGGGGAAGATGAGATGCGGAGAGATGCAAGGAAGATGGGGTCTGGTGTATTTTCTCTCCCGTTGCCAGTCACCCCCGCGGCACCAAGGAAAATGTAAATGTGAATGTTCGAGGCTGTTACAGAAAACAATATCCTCTTGCAATAATTTGTACGTCCATCTGTGAGGAGGCAGGGAGAGAGAAGAAAACAGGATGAGATGGAGCGTCCTCTGGATGGAATTAAGCAGTTATTGAATGTGTTTAAGCTTCTGTTATTTCCATTCCTCTCAAAATACCCTTTTTTGATGAAGCCTGAGCTCAGACTGATTCCCCAGAACTAAACTGGGAAGGTGTTTTAACAATCGGTTATCGAGTCTCCAATAACTGCCTGATTATTGCCAAAACAAATCCAGGTTTGGGCAGCCGGATCAACCCCAGCGAGGCTCTCTCCGTTGTTACATCCAGCGTGCCAGCATCTGTGTTGTCTGCATTTGCATTTTTACTGTGTAAAAGAACAAGCTTCCCCGGCACTAAAATTCCTGTTTTCTAAAAGCCAAAATAATGGGTTGCATTGATTTTTTCATTTCCCACCCCAACCTCTCCGATGGGGGCTCATGGTTCTTCTCTCTCGAGAAGACCAAATTAAAAGCTTTCGTCAGACCATTAAGAAAATCTCCAACACTCTGTTCAGTGTCTAATTAAAAAAAGGGAGGGGGTACCGGGGAAATGGGTTTTTAAAATCTCGAAATGACAAACACAACTTAGGGGAGGCAGGCGAAAGGCCAGTGAATGCAGGGGAGGTGGGGGTGGGTGAGCAGAGAGGCCCCAGTTGCTAGAATAACACGAGGGAGAATGGCATTGCCGTGATGCCCGACAAACCTCTCCGATGCTTCGTTTCTCTGGGCATCAAAGTCAACTGCTTTTAATATATTTCTGCAGCAGAATGGGGAGCTCAATTAGAAACAAAAAGCAAGCAAGCAATTGACCCAAAGGCAGCGCTTAAGTTGAGCAGATCCCAGGAGGCTGGCTGGAGAGGCTTAGTTTTCTTAGGATGAGGAACTGGGAGGAAGTGGGCAAGCAAGCAGGGGGCTTTGGCCTAATGATAGCTTGCTAGAAAAGTGGGCTCCCCAACAGGCCTGCTGGAGCCCCATACACAGGGCGGAGGTCTGCCCAGAGCACCTCATGGGCTGTTAGCTTTTGACAGAGGGGTGCAGACCTCTGGCCTTCTTTACCTTCTCTGTGTCTTAGAATTCCATCCTTGTGATTTGCTTGGCCCCCGACTCTGGCTGGTGAAGGATGGTTTTATTTGTGGATGAGAGGAGAGAAGGGCAGGACGATGAGTCCCAGACCGGGAGGTTCTTTTCTCCCCCATAATCTTGGAGGAAGTATTTGTGGGGACATTTGAAGTAGTTGGAAGGAAGAACCCCTTGTCCCCAGAGTGCTTTTCCAGCTCCCAGCCCAGTAGATTCTAGCAGGTAACTAGGTGCTGGGATAGGGTGAGCTATAGGCAGCAGAGATGGCAGAATGCCAGGAACCCAAGGGCAGCCCCCATATTTGCATATTATTTGCATATGGATTTGCATGCTCACCTAGCCAGGCCAAGAGCCATGCCCTCTGTGAGTAGTATCCTGATCTCAGCCTGGGTAGCAGCCAGGCAGTGGCTTTCTCCTTGCAGGAAATGGGGGTGAGGCAGAAGTGGGGAGAAGGGCTGGTGGTGTTGGTCGTGCTTCTGTCTCTGAGTTTTAGGCCTACAGGGCTTCAGTGCTGAGTTTGCCACCTGATAAGGCAGCTCCCGAGCTCTTACCTCCCATCCATCCAGGGGCGTACAGTGGCACTGGGGCTAATGGGGTAGGATGGGTAGCAATGGGCAGAGACACCCTAAGGCAGACCAAACTTGGAGTGTGGGTTATTCCTCTTGTTCTGCAGGAAGACAAAGATGGGGAGGAAAGGGGGTGTGCCAGCTCTAGGAATCCAGAACTCACATTAACTTTCCAGTGGGTGCATTCCTAGAATGGAGGGGGCTGGGTGCTTGGGGCTGCCTTCAGTAGGTGGTGAGGGGTGAGGGTGTGAAGTGAGGTAGCATGCTCCTTCATCCTTGCAGTTTGTCAATATCCAGCTTGGCCTCCAGGAGATTACAGGAATAGCCCCAGCTTCTTATTCCACCATCATTATGGCAGCCTCTGCCATGTGGGGTGATTCCGGTGGGGCAGAGAGAAGACAGGCACTGTGGTCACAGAGGGAAGAGTGTGTCAAGAGTTTGGAGTGATGTCTAAGAGCAAGCACTTTGGGAAAGCTGAGTCCCCACTCCCCCATGCCTCCTCCAGGAGTCAGTAGGTAAACTGCAGAGGGAGAGTGGCCTTGGGAATGGGTTTGTCTGCATCTCCAGAGCCCTGAATGAGTCCTACCCTTACAGATTGCAGCCCTAAAGCTTTCCAAAATTTTCTGCACATCTACTGATCCAGGTGGGCCCTGGTCCATCAGAGCCCACAGAGACTTCCAGAGGATGTATGGAGGTCTAAAGAGTTAGATAGAGCCTCAGGGGTGGGTAGAGGTAGAGGGGGAAGATCAGCAGGCAGAGCTTCAAGCACC
This sequence comes from Carlito syrichta, assembly GCF_000164805.1. Classification (NCBI taxonomy): domain Eukaryota; kingdom Metazoa; phylum Chordata; class Mammalia; order Primates; family Tarsiidae; genus Carlito; species Carlito syrichta. Next base: position 243,488 of record NW_007232443.1, read on the forward strand.
CCTCCCCATTCTTTCAATCAGAGCTTTCATCCATTTTATATATTGGAGTGTACCAAAAAAAAAAAAAAAAAGAAAAGAAAAGACTTCTGCAACCCACTAGTGTGGTGGAAATTTGGAGTCAAGTCAAACCCTTCATTCACATCCTGGCTCTGCACTTACTGGCCATATGATTTTGGGCCTCTCTGAGCCTCACTTTCTCCAGCTATGAAATGGGATTAAAGAAAATAATGCATATAAAGTAGCTAGAACATAGTTGGTGCTCAATAAATGTTACGCCGCTTCTTTTTGTCTGCATTGCCTCTACCTTCCTCTCCCTGAATATATCATCCGACCCTGTCTTGAGCAGTTATATTAACCAGCCACATTTTTAGCCAAGTCAACTGGCTTAAACTTTGTAACAATAAGGAAGATCAGATGGTGGCCAGGGCTGGGGACATCGACTCCTTCTGTCTGTCATCTAGCTGGGTAGCCTGCAGGACTCCTTCAGTGAGATAGCTGAGGCCATGTGGACCCCTGGGGAGTCCAACACACTCCCTTCCTATGGCCAACAGTGGACATTCAGAGGGCAGAGGTTGGCTCCAGTCTCAGATTTGAGGGTGAGGCAGAGGCTGGCCTCATATCTGCGATAGAAAGGCTGGGGTTGGCAGTTTAGGCTCTAACATGGCCGGACAGAGTAAAAACTATTCTGAATTCTGTGTTCCTCACAGTGTGAATCCCCATAGCTGCATCTGGCTGTATTTCTGTGTCTCTCCCTGCTGGGATGAGCCTCTCTGTTTTCCAGGTAGCTTTATATGCAGAGAACACCCTTGGCAGCCCATGACCTTGGGACCACTCTTCCCTTCGTGACCGGGGTCTGTCACAGGGAAACAGCATATGACCCAGAGGTCAAGTGCTGCCTGTGGCAGGTGGTGGCCTGTGGGCTCCTCCGCATTGGGGAGGCTGTGGGCACAGCAGCCTGTGTGCCCTGCTTAACAGATGTTTGTTCAGCATTGCCTTAGTGTGGACGGCATTAGCCTTGGGGACCACCCATGCCACTCCAACTGCTATTTCCCTTAAGCGTTCAGCCACCCTGCTCCACTCCCTGGCCCCGGCTCTACATGACGCTTGTGATGACAGTTTCCAAGGTCACCATCTTCATTAACGACAGTTATTCAAATGCTAGTTGCATATCCATCAAATGGATTCTAAAGAGATGTGTGTGTTTCGTGTGTGTGTGTGTGTGTGTGTATGTGTGTGTGTGAGAGAGAGAGAGAGAAAGAGAGAGAGAGAGAGAGAGAGAGAGAGATGTGTTGGAAACAGTGCTGTCCAGGGACCTAGAAAACAAGGCTCAGCTGATCCGACCTAAGCAAGTTGCCTAATGGTTTGTGTGCCTCTATTTCCTAATCTGTAAAATGGGCAAAATGACCCCTGTCCCAGCTTTTCTGTAGAGCAGTTGTTGTGTATGCATACATGAGAGTGAGGGGCATAAAAGTATGTATCATGTAGCAATGCTTTGTCTATGGAATGAGGCAACATATAAACACACACATGTGAAAACCACAGCAAACCAGTTTTAGCCTTATAAATGCTCCACTAAAATGTAAGGCATAATTACTGTCATTTCATCATACAGGAACGGTGAAGGTCTCACAGCTGCTTGTGGCTGTCTCCCCCTCCATAGGCCCCCACATACGGAGAATTTTCCTAGCTTTGCTTTTCAGCATCATGGGGAACAGCTGATGAGGCACAGTCAGGCTGACAACAGTCTTCCTGGAGCAAGCTTGGCAGATTCCCTGTGGCCCGGTGTTGGTGGGCGCAGGGTGAAGCCCACTGCTGCTCCCTCCTCCCATCCCTCTCCTGGGTCCTGAGGTGCAGGTATAGTTTATAATCCTCTGGGCTAAATTCCTCCAAGGAAGATGTTTCCTGTGGGAAGAACAGTAGGCACAGAGTCCCACCTTGTGTGGCCTCGTTTGAGGCCACCGCATTCCCTGGAACCCCTGAGAACCCTGCTGCATCAAGGGTTGTGAACACCCTGATTCTTGGGTGGCCTGCCCATAATGTGTTTGGGGTATGGGGGACCTACTTTGGAGGCAGAAGAGGGAGGTCCAGGTGACCACCACGGGGCAGTTTTCTAGGGTCAGAAGTCATCTTTAAGGATGTGGACTCTGTCCCCAACCAGATGCCTGCAACCCTTTCCTGGGGGGAGGGTGGAGTGGGGTGTCAGAGGGCCATTCCAGGCCACAGAGCTCTGACTATTACAGAGCTCATCCTTAGAATGAGCCAAACCCTGTCATGGTCTTAGGCCTTCTACTCCCTGGCCCTGGTGTCACCGTTTGGGCCACACAGATAAAGACAAAGACTCTTCCACATGGCAACTCTCCCAATATTGTAGACAGATGTCCTGCCTGTTTGAGGTCGTCCTCAGCCCAGTTCCTCTGATGCTCCCTCATAGGACGTGGTTTCAGTGCTTCATGACACTCTCGCGCTCCTGGGTTGCTGGTTTTCTGACAGTGGTGTGGCCAGAACGGAAAAACGGTGGAGACAGTGCTCTGGTCCCAGGCCGGGGGAAATAACTCCAGCTCTCTAGGCCTCGTGAATGGAGGAGATTGGACAAAATAATCTCTTTAAGTCCCTCAAGCATTAACAATCTAAATCTAGGATTCTCTGGGGACAACTGTGCTGTCTGAGCTGACTCCCTGGAAAGAACTTTCTGGCCATAAGGGACCTTCCTTTGACAGACCCCGTCTAGAAAGGGCTGGAAGATTAAAGAATCTGTCCGACTGTCAGCTGTTGCTCATAACTTCTCTCGGAGCCGGTGGTGCAGGGCCTTGTAGGTTGAAGCATAGCTGCATCTTCACCAGCTCTCATAAGCTTCTGGTTGCTGGTTACAGGAACTCTGCTTGTGCTAAGAATTTTGAAAAACAAAACCCAAACCCATCTGTGTTTCTGATGGACCTGGGGAAAACACTTGAGCAGTTCTTTTCACTGGGATCGAAAACGGGGGGGCTGCTTTTTGGTCTTCTCCATGACTGCGGTGGGGGCTGCTGGCATTTAGTTGGGGGAAGGGGTGAAGTATTTAATGATTGGGAGAGTCCCAAACAATTTGGAATTATCATACCCCAAATTGCTCTCCTTTGTCAGAAAACACCCCCTCCAGTGTGCTCACACCTTGGGGACAATCTGAGTCTAGTTCCTAGTACACCCCCTGGCGTGAGAGGGGCCTGGGTGTGAAATGCAGCTCTGCCACCACTATCTATGCGATGTGCCAGGAAATTATTTGACCTACGCACCTGTTTTCTTCTCTGTAAAATGTGGTCTTGACAGTAGCTGCATCCAAGGGCTGGTGTAAGAATTAAATGCTCAATAATGCAACGAAGCTGGGCGCCATGGCTCACGCCTGTAATCCCAGCACTTTGGGAGGCGGAGGCGAGAGAATTGCCTGAGCCCAGGGGTTCAAGACCAGCCTGGGCAATTTGGTGAGACCTTATTTCTACAATAACTTTTTAAATAATCATCTGGGTGTGATGGTGTGCACCTGTAGTTCCAGCTACTTGGAAGGCTGAGGCAGAAGGATCGCCTGAACCCAGCTGGTCTAGACTGGGATGGCTGTGTATGTGCCGCTGCACTCCACCCTGGACAACAGAATGAGACTCTGACTCAAAAAATAAGAATAATGCAAGGAAAAGGCTACACAGAAATGGTGGCACTGGTGGTGGTGAAGGTAGTAGAAGAGCACATGTGCCAGCCTGGGGTGATACTGCAGGCAGAGAGCACTGGGACTTGGCCTGCTGCTTCAGTTTGTCCAATGACCACACCAGCACAGGCTGCCTGGTAAATGCCCGGATGCTGTCCAGGAGACTGCACCTTCTCCCTGCCAGGGTCCAGACCCAGACTCCCTCCAAGGTGTGGATGCAGCACAGGGAGGCTTTTGGTGAAGGAACAAGGCCTTGTCCAGCTGGGCCTCCAACTGGGCCTCATCTGTCTTTTTTGTTTGTTTGGGGTTTTTTTTTAAAGATGAGGTCTCACTATGTTGCCTAGGCTGGTCTCAAACTCCTGGGCTCAAGCAGTCCTCCCACCTCGGCCTCCTGAAGTGCTAAGATTACAGGTATGCACACTGTGCCTGGCCTCATCTGGGTTTTTGACGGGACTAGGTGGTTGAGCCCAGGCCCCACTGGTTGGTCCTCTCTGGATGCAATTTCTCCAATTCCAAGATGAGAATGATGAGACTGAAGGCGCATAATACATCTCCTGTGAAAACCTTTGTGTGGAAACACAATCAAGTACTCAACCTTGCAAATCAGTCTAACATCCCGCTTCAGTTCATGTCTGCATAAAGAACTCTGTAAGGCCTGGGGGTAGCAAAACTGTGGCTATTGCAATGCGCTGCTGTTATTGATTTTACCACTATTGTTTTTATTAACTTCATCACCAAATTAAGTCAATTAATATGGTGGCAAGGTCTTGTCAGCCAAGTCCACAAGAACTGTCTGTCATTGGGAAAGGAGACACAGAAGTCCATGATGCTCAATCTACTTTTTCTTTTCTTTTTTTGAATTGGAATCTCACTCTGTTGTCCAGGCTCGAGTGCAGTGGCACACTTACGGCTACCCCAGATCAACCTGATAGGCTCTGGTGATCCTTCCATCTCAGCCTTCCAAGTAGCCGGAACTACAGGTGCGCACTACCGTGCCTGGCTAATTTTTGATTCATTGTAGAGATGAGGTCTCGCCAAGTTGTCTAGGCTGGTCTCGAACCCACGGGCTCAGGCAATCCGCTCGTCCCAGGCTCCCAAAGTGCGGGGATTACAGGCTGAGCCACCATGCCCGGCCCAATCTACTTTTTCTAAGGACTGGTACTCTAAGTATAGACAGAGGACACCCGCATCAGAAATAGAATTTCTGGCCCCATGACAGACTTGGTGAATATTATCTAAGGCTCTGAATTTTTAACAAGCTCTCCAGGTGATCCTTATGCATATTAATGTTTGAGAACCACTGTTTTAAGTTATTATTATTAACATCATAGGCGAACAGTAAATATTTGTTGCATAAGGATTCATTTTTTTTCCACAAATACTTACTGTTTGCCTGCTGTGATGACAATACTTGTAACAACAGCCACAAATACTTAGGTGGTGCCAGGCACTTACACCAGAAACTGTCCTAAGCACTTCATAGATATTAATTCATCCAACCAGGTAGATACTGTCAACCCTATCTTATAGTGGAGGAAACTAAGGCACAGAGAGAGGAGGTCATCAAGTAGGTGACATGGACTGCTTATAAGTGACAGAGTAGGGATTCAAACCCAGGGAGCCTGGCACCAGAGTCTGGACTTTCAACCACTGTGCTAAGTGCCCAGGGATAAAGTGGTGACCAGGACAGTTGCTGCCTCCAGGGAGCTCACGGACCTGCAGGGGAGAGGATGCCTTCTTCCCTCTGTGTCCTGACCACTTCTCCTGCTGCCTACTGCCCTGAAGACCCATGACTTCACCCACCCATGCTTGTCATGCTGGGGCAAGAATGCCCCTCAAAGGGCTTTGCCTGTCTTGGGGGAGGTGTTACAGAGGCCCCAGCAATAGCAGATATGCCTGGAAGAAAAGTCCAGTGAATGAAATGAGTAACTATTATAAGGGAAGAGAACAAAATGACTCATTCTTCCTGCAGAGGTGGTGAGGTGTTAATAGTCCCGTCCCCTCAGGTTGTCCTCTGCAGTGATTCAAGATGATGGCATGGGGGAAATTCAATGTGCACCTAAGAGGAAGCCTCAGTCGGCTAGCTCCTCAGACCGTGGCCAGGTAGCCCATCCCAATCCAGGCAGGTGGGATGGGAACCCACGGGGGCTGTATACAAGGAGGTTGAGTTCCCTTGGACAAACAAATCCTGATGTCCAGGCGACGGAGGGAGAGCCAGCGAGTAGAATGTAATGGATATTTAGGTATCAGCAGTGACCCTTGGGGCAGGCAGCCCAAATGCCTGGGGGCGATTTCTGATTTAAAAATATTGCTGTGCTATTTCCACACTTCTAATCTCCTAGCGATTTGGAGCCTGTTTTATGAAACACAGCATCGGGGTGGTGCTCAATGTTAAACGGCAGAGAAGATTAAATGGGTTTAAGTCTGGGCGTCTGTCACATGACAACCAAGCCCATAACTTCCATTTTCTGTTAAAAATCCATTTCCCCCTTTGACCAGAAGAAGCTTTGCTGTTGATCTGAGTGTCTCTCTCTTTATTTATGAAGTGATCCCCCTTCCTCTCCTTTCTCTCTGTAAATGTGCCTGGTTCTATCTGCAGAGGGAAGAAAGAGCTGGGGGGAGTGACTGGGATTTGAGAGGACAGTAGGAGTCTCCTTCAGGGGATTTGCTTTCCAAATTGGGACCAGCTTAGAGAGAAAAGGTGAAGGAAGAACCTTATGAGGGCTCAAACTTTGAACTTTTTAGTGTTGTGATGGAAAATTCTCGGGTTTGGCGGCTAGACAGGCGAGCTGAATTCTGGCTCTGTCTCTTTTTTGTCATACAGTGTTGGAGAAGAAATGGACCCTTCAGCCTCTTTTTCTTCACCTGGAAAATCATACTAACAGGACCTGACATCTCATACCTTTGTGTGAGGATTAAATGAGAAAATGCCCTTGAAGCCTAGTGCCTGGCACACAGTAGGCGCTCCACAAATGTTAGTCTCCTTTCTTTTGAGGACTCGACACCATTAGTCAGGCTAATAAGACTTCAGCGAAATAGGTGTCTGGACAAAATGCCAAAGACACTAGGCATAAGGACTGCAAAAACTTGAATAATCTCAGTTGCTGCTGTCGGGACTGTCTGACACCCTGCACCTTGCATTCCCAAGCTTGCAAACTTCCAGATATATCCTGCCACCTTCAGCCATTAAGGGCGAGACTCATCAATCCACCTGGCATTGCCTCATCTCCCCACACCCACTTGGGGCTCCAGCTTAGAAGTTTCCACAGGGTCCCCAAACATACCCTACCCATTCCTGCCGCTGCTCTGTGGTTTGGGCTGTCCTTTCTGGGAGTGCTTCCCCTGAATTTTTTTTTTTTTTGAGTTGGAGTCTCACTCTGTCGCCCAGACTGGAGTGCAGTGGCCACTCCCGGCCACCGCAGCCTCGACCTGCTGGGCTCCGGCGATCCTTCCGCCTCAGCCTTCCGAGTAGCCGGAATTACAGGCATGCGCTACCATGCCCGGCTGATTTTTGATTTATTGCAGAGATGAGGTCTCGCCAAGTTGCCCAGGTGGGTCTTGAACCCACGGGCTCAGGCAATCCACTCACCTCAGCCTCCCAAAACGCGGGACTACAGGCTGAGCCACCGAACCCTGCTGCCTCCCCTGAATTTTCAATTATAGTGCCACCCCACCTATTCAGATCTTCCTTCCAGCTCAGCTTAGGCCCCCCCCAATTCCCAAGTCAGTTTTTCTAGCTGCTGAATGACGTACCCATTTCCTCCCCATGGCTCTTGTCTGAATCAGTGCATTTAACACGTCCTCAGCCCTTGCTCACACGGCCCTGTGTGCTACTGCCTAACCCCCTTTCCTGTTCTCTGGCACATGCTCCTTCTCCATGTCTTTGATGCCGCCCACCATGCCTGGGATACTGCAGAGCATGTGGCTGGTGCTTGGTGAATATCTCCTGGTGGGGAGCGGGGACACTCCCTGTCCCTGGATCAGAGAGGGCCGGAAAGGGGCCATTGAAGGGTACAAGAGTCAGTCACGGAGAGAGGATTTTGAATTCTGCAGGGCAGAGCTGTGCCCCTTCCTCTTTGTGGTAACCTTAGGCACCCTCGACCCCTTGGGAGAGCTGGGACCCAAATCACAAGTCTCCATTCCTCATATTTCTACATCTTCATGGGGAACCAAAAATGTTCACATAGCATGTCACCTGCTCAGCAGCCCTGTGGGGCAGGTAAGATGGTGCAGTCACACTCTGCCCTTTTGTAAATGAAAACACTGAGGCTCAGAAAGGTTAGGTAGCTTGCCTGAGATCACACACAGTCGAGAGGTGAGCCCCAAAGGAAAGGTAGTTCTGTCAGACTCTGCAGCAGGGCTCCCTGCTCCTCTCTGAGCTTCTTGAGACTTTGTCACTGCTAGAAGAGAAGGAGGGAAACCCCCACCTTAGAGGCCACACTCATCTCCATGAGGTCAGAGTGAGGACACCAGGCCCTAGCCACTCCTCCTTCTGTCCCTGAGAGACTGGATATCTGTACCCACTTATCTGCTGTCCTTGTTCCCAGCCTTCAACTTGGCACGTAGGAGAGATTTGATGGTCAGTGCCTCAGTTTCCCCTTTATGGATTTGTTTGCTCCTTTTTCTTGGCAAGTAAGGTGAGGCTAAATTAATGTTTATTTAAGGACTTCTGCATTCTGAGCTGACAGGTGCCTTGTGATGGTAAAATATGAACCCAATGTAAGTGCAAAATGCTATTGTTTTACACCTGAGGGTGATGTTTCATAATGGCAATGCACTGTCAGAGCCGTAAGCAGAAATGAATGGTGTGTCTGATTCTCCCCAGCTCCCCCAGACTCAGAAGACAGAAGCTCCCATCCCAGGGTGGGAGAAATATGAGACTTCTCGCCTTTTGCTATAAATCTGCCATTTCATCAGCCCTGACAGGTGGCTGGACAGTCCCAGTCAATTCATCAATTACATCTACCCATTTGTAGTTGTTGGGAACCTTGTGTCCTTGGCTCTGGTGAGATCCAAGGTCCAAGAGTGCAGGAAGGCTGCTGTCATTGTGCTTGATGCTCCTGGTGGGAGGGTGTGTGTGTGTGTGGGGGGGTAATGGGGAAGGGGCTGTCTCACAAGGTAGGGAGAGGGGAGTGGCTCTCCCCCCAGGAGAGGAGGACACTAGGGGTGTGTTTGGAGTGGGACTGGGATGGGGGGGAAAGGGTAGGGACAGTACCCAGTCTGGAAAACCAGACTTCGAGGTTTCCTTTGTCCCCACTGGGGTGACAGCCCCCAACTCTGATGTGAGGCCAAGTTGGGTTTACATTCCCGGCTCTGGCACTTGGACACTGTGTAACTTCTCAGAGTCTTAATGTCCTTATCTGTAAAATGGAAATAATAATAATAACACCCCCTAGGGAGTTATAAAGATTAGATAAAATATCCCTGTAATATAAATGTAGTATCTAGAATGGACCTGGCACCGAGCCTGGCCTTTAGTTAACAGTGAATTCAGTGGTGGCTACTGTTATTACTGCCCGAGGTGTTATCATTACAGAGGGCTACATCATGCTTATGTTTAAGTACGTACTTATCCCCGCCCATGAATCAGCCCATTCCTGAACTCCTCCCTGGCAGGGATCTTTCTCAGCTTCCTAAGTCCACTTGTCAGGCACAATGAAGAGTCTTGCTGTACTGTGATGGACTGGGGCTCCCAGAATCCATAATGCTGCCAGGGTGAGGGTGTCTGATTAACTAGGTTGTCTCAGGAAGCACCCAGAGTCCCACAGCAATGTCCCTGTTCCCAAAAGCTAACGATTGTCAGGAATATCCAGAGGTCCATCAGGGGCTGCTGCCTGGAAGGCTGTGTGCACGTGTGTGTGTGTGTGTGTGTGTGTGTGTGTGTGTGTATACGTGTGTATATTAATTCTGTTCTTGGCCAACTGAAAATGGAAGCTGGTAACCAGATGGTGTTTGAGGAAGGTGAAGGCCCCTCTTTACAACCGTGGTGGTCACACTGGCTATACATCACATCATGGTTAAGAAAGTGGGGTCAGATTGCCTGAGTTGTATGACCTTGGGTAAATTGCTTAGGTCTCTCAGCACCTCGGTTTCCTCATCTGGAAGGCGGGGTAATAATAATACCTATCTCATAGTGTTGTTGGGAGGATAAAAGGGTCATCTAAGTATAGTCCTTAACAACAGTATCTAGCAAGTATAAGATGCTCGACAAATATTTGTTGAATGAATGTCAATAAGGAAGTCTTTCAGAAGGTGAGCAGATTCATGAGAGCAGGACCTGCTAGGTGAAGATCCTGAGAGAAGCCTCAGTTTGCTTGCCTGTGAAATGGTGTGATTTCATGATCTCACAGAATATTCTAGCCATGCATATTGGGATTGCTTTGGGAGCGTCTGAGGGTCCCCCATGGAGCAGATTTGCTCAGCCACCAATCCTGGGACTGCCACAAGGGGAGGCAGCATGAGGAGGAGGATGGCCAGGCAGTGTGGTTCACCCCTCAAAGTGCCTCTCAGCTGCTACGGGTGCAGTGCCTGGTGGGGACAGCAAATGCATTTGCTGCTGAGAGGATGCCCCTGACACCGCAGCAAGGAACCCACGAATGTGTTTTCCAGCACGTCTGCTAATGGCTTCATCACGGCTTTTTATGAGATGATGTGAATTGCTCTGACCAATGAGGCTTAATGGCCTTCCTCAACGAGCTGCCTGGTGTATTCTCCCCGGAGGCTCAGCTCAGAGTTAAGCCAAGAATATTAATATGGCCGCATGTGGGTCCTCCCTCTTCCTATAAAGTTGTGGAAATTGAGGTCAAGTTGGGTCCCCTGCAACGTTCTTTAAACAAGCAGCAGAGTGGTTTGTCTGCTCTTTGATCTTCCTGGTGGAGAGGGCGTGGCTTCCAGCTGGAGACCTGGGCCCTGGCCCTCTCTTCCTCTGGGTTTGCTTCCACTTGCTGGGAGGTGGCCTTCTTAAAGGGGCAGGCTCCTCGGGAGGGAGGGAGGGCCCCGTGATTCTGACATTCAGAGCTGCTGGCATAAGAGCAGGAGATACCAAGACCCTATGCTGGGATGAGAAGAGCAGACAGCCCATCCTCTCAGGCGGGCAGCCCTGCCATTGTCAGCTCTAACCATGAGAACATTCTCCTGTGTGGTTGAGGGTTGGAACAACAACACGTCAGAGATGGAAGGAGTCTTTGCAGTCGTGTTCACTCTTCTCCCACAGCCCATTTTACAAGTGAAGGAGCAGACGATCAGAGTGGGGAAGGGAATTCGCAGCCAGTCAATGTCAGGGCTAGGTTTGGAAACTGGCTCTTTTGCTCCCTGAGCCAGGATCTGCACCCACCACACTGCTGGCGCCTCATTCAGCCCTTTGTGGCAATGCATTTTCCAAATGCGCCTCCAGAGTGTGTAACTGGCTCCCGGGGCCTCCTGCTGTCTTCCATCTTTCAAGCAAGCATCCTAGTTCCTGCAGCCGTTCGTCTTAGAGTATGGTTTTGAGACATTTCATCTGTGGGATGGTGGAAATCTTCATAGGAGCCATGGGTTCAAATCTCAGCTATGGGTTCTGTAACTTAGTTGCATGATCCTGGACAAATCGTGTAACTATTCTTTGCCTTTAAAACGGGGTGATAAAAAAGGAAAGATACCATCTCCTCTCAGGGTTTTACAGAGGAACCAAGGGTCATGGGTGTGAACCTGCCTGCATATAGCAGTGCTCAGTAAATATTTATTTACCGAAGCATTTCACTGTCTTTCCTAATGTGTAGATGTCAATAAAGAACCATGACTTTGGACCCTTTGACTTAGAGCACGTGGCAGCCTCTCCCCATGGATTTGACTTGAGAAGCTCCCATAGGGCAATAACTGTCTCTTATTTACCCTTGCCAGTGCCTGGTACATAGTCAGTGCTCAATAAGTGTTTATTGAATGACTGATGTTCCAAGGTCGAATGAGTGAGTGCCGGCTATGGCAAGCCTCTGTGGCCGATGTGGGAATTGTTAAGGTGCATCCTAACCGAGCCTCTCCCTTTGCCTCCCCTGCAGCCCGCCCTGAAGATGTCGGCACCAGCCTCTACTTTGTAAATGACTCCTTGCAGCAGGTGACCTTCTCCAGCTCTGTGGGGGTGGTGGTGCCCTGCCCAGCCGCGGGCTCCCCCAGCGCGGCCCTTCGATGGTACCTGGCCACGGGGGACGACATCTACGACGTGCCGCACATCCGGCACGTCCACGCCAACGGGACACTACAGCTCTACCCCTTCTCCCCCTCCGCCTTCAATAGCTTTATCCACGACAATGACTACTTCTGCACCGCGGAGAACGCTGCCGGCAAGATCCGGAGCCCCAACATCCGCGTCAAAGCAGGTGAGGCCCAAGACCCCACTCCCCAACTGGGAGCTCAGCCTGGAGGGCTGGAATAGGAGCGGGGTGCTTGCCTGTTGTTCTGAGGACATGTGTATAACACGCCCTGGGAGACTGGCAAGGAATCCTTCACTCAAGGGCGGTTCTGCTGTTCTCTTTTGAATCTTAGCTCAACCACTTACCATGCTTAAATCTTAGCTCAAACACTTACCATGTTTGAATCTTAGCTCAACCACTTACCGTGTACCTGTAGGCACTTTTCTAAGCCTCAGTTTTCTCGTTTGCAAAGAGGATTCTAATACTTCCTTCTACAGCATGACACGTAATAGTTAAATGAGATAGTGCTTATTTCAACAAGGTGCTCCCTCCTTGGCTCACAGAAAGCATTCAGTGAGTTTCTTTCTTTTTAAAAAGCATTTTCTTGAAATATAATCTAGAAAGGAAAGTGCAAATATTCTACGTTTGTAGCTCAGTGAAGTTTTACAAAGTTCAACACACAGATCAAGAAATACAACATCAGCACCTCAGAAGCCTTCCTCAAGCTTTTTTGGGACACTATTCCCCTAAGAGTAGCCACTACCCTGACATCTAATGAAGTGGACATTGTGTTTATTTTTGAACTTTATATAAATGGAATCATGCAGTGTGTATTCTCTTGGCCCCTTTGCTCACTATTCTGTGTGTGGGGTCACCCCTGCTGCTGCGTGCAGTGGTAGGTCATCTATTCTCATTGCTGTGTAGTATTCGATCGTGTAACTAGACCGCAGTTTGTCTATTCTACAGCCTAGGGACATCTGTGTATGACATCGCTCATGAGAACAGACATTTAGGTAAAATTCGTGATGGAAAACTTGTAGCAGTGAAGCATTTTGGCATTTAGAAGACCAAAGGAGGCAAGAAAGTAGAGTTCCTCAAGCATTCTCTTTAAAGAACATAGAAAGTCTCATTTCTCTGGGTTGGGTCTGGAGGCAAGAGAATAATAGCTTAGATGAGCCATTCTTAACTAGGACATCATGATACACTGATGTGTCATAATCAGTGGTATGGTGTGCCTTGAATAGCTATGAAGTGCTGACATTTTGGGATGGTTTTCTTAGATGAGCTTTTTGGGTGGGAGAGGACAGGTGGCATTCTAGCTGGCCCACTGCAAAGGTGCCAGGCGTAGGGTGTGCCATCTTTCCCAGGGATTGTGTTGAGCTGACCCAAGAGAATGGTTCCGGAAAGGTCTACCAACCAGCACGCCTAGTGAGAGACCCTCTCTGACTTCCTGGGTCCTTCTGCCTCAGGAGAACCTCTCACAAGGACAAGGTTCCCAAGGAGCTGGGAACAGGGGTATGTGTGGGTGAGGTGAGGTGGAAGCACTGCTTCATTCTATGGGTTTGTTTGGGGGCAGACGATGAGCTCTCAGAATCCAGGGTTGTGCTCAGGGCTTCTCTCCTGTGCTCCCCATGGAAGCTCTTTTTGGATACAGGTCTTTTTGCACTGTCTAACATCTAATGCAACACAAAGTGCTGGGCTGGGGACTTGAGGCCTGGATTTGGAGACCAGAGACCTCCAGTTTGGGCCTCTACAGCCTGGGGAATTGGGCTAGGGAGAGAAATGTCATGTTTCCTGTTATATGGCTGTAATTGGGTTAGGATGCAATTTTCACAGAAAGTCTGTAAAGTGTTTCTTACAAATGAGGAGACTAAGACAAAGGCAGTCACTTGCCCAAGGGCACACAGCCAGTAAATCACAGAGGTGCAGCTCTCATGAAAAGTGACATGTGGAAGTGCTTTCCACGTGCTGGGCCTTTTACATGCTGCTCTTACAAGTATTTCCTTTTACAAATGAGGAAGCTGAGGTTCCAAAGGCTAACTAGCCCTTGTCCAGGCTCACACTGCTGGTCAGGGGAGGAGACAGGGCCCGCTCGTTGATGCTGCTAGATGTTCTCTTACTGAATCCCTGGGACATCGTGGGTGGATGTGCCCCAGCCCGCCTTTTCCACCCCATCACTCTACTTCCCTCCAGGGTCAGCCTCCTCAGGCTCCTCTATGCTCTCCCATGTCTGGAGGCAGAGCCCTGTCCAAACCCATGGAAGAGCTGGGCCACAGGCCCACAGAGCCGGCAGTGCTTATCCTCTCTCCTCCACTCCAGCCACGTTTCTTCCCCCTCTCATCATGACTTGGAGAAGGGAAAGGAATAAAGGCCAGGAGAGGGCCAGAGAGCGCTGGACTGACTGGAAATATACCAATAAAGAGACTCTTGACAATGCCAGAGGGGCTGCAGGTGCACAGCAGGGGTGGGGTGCTGCCAGGGCCCTAAGTGTCGCCTTGGCAACCTGGCAGGGGGAGGAGGAAGGCGCGCTGCCCAGGTGTCTGCTGAGGGACAAGGTCAGTAGGCAGTGGGCCTCTGGATGCTCCAGCTCTGCTTGGCAGGGAAGGGGAAGGGGGTGGAAGGATCGAGCGAGCCCCTCGGAAAGGCCAACTGAGAAGGCCAGGGCAGAGGCAGGACCCTCAATCTCATTCCCAAGGCTGGGGCAGCCCACCTATGGGGCCTGACACATAGAGTGGCTGCAGGTGACAGTGCCCAGAAGCCAGCCCTGGGACGAAGGTAGGAGGTGGATGCAACAGGGGAAGGCATAGTTCTAAAGGCAGAGGCAAGGAGAGAGACTAGGGGTGCTCCAGAGTGGCAGACTGGGTCAGAAGTGGGGAAGCAGCAAGGATGCTTTATTGTGGAGGATCTTGGAGACCGTGTCCATGCTTCTGGGGCTCTGTGTTCTCAGAGGCAATCACAGTTTCAAATATTCTCTCCCACTGTCCTTATAAATCATCAAGCTCTTCCAGAAGAAATTCAGCATCTGAACTACATTTCCCAGGCTGCCATTCATGTTGAAGTAACCAAAAACACTGTTGTTAGATCACATGTCATAGGTTTTCTTTTGGAAAATTAAGGTCACTGTGCCCAAAATGATTGCCACTCCAGGTCCAGGAATAATGTAGGACTCCAATTTCATTTCCTGAGAAGAATTCTAGATTATTTCCATATTACCTACACATTCCCCTGTTGAATATGATGACATTGCAAGGCTCAGGGCCCTTACAGTCTAATAGGGTTTACTAATACTGAATTGGGAAAGGAATTTGGAATTCGGATGTTTGGTCTTGCAGAGGAAGGACAGATATTTCTGAGGAAGAGTAAGGTGTCCAGTGAGTAAGGCAGGGAGGAGGTTGATGGAGAAGGAGTTGCCCAGACAGGAGCAATATCGTGGCAGGAGCTTCTGGGCTGGCTAAGTGGGAGGTGGAAGGGGTGAGATGAGGTGAGGAGAGTAAGTGCTGAGGGAGGACGTTGAGCTGACTTGCTGTTCCTTTCTCGTCTCCCCCAATCGTATCTTTGTGACACTCTCCTCTTCCTCCCTTCCAATCTCTGCAGTTTTCAGGGAACCCTACACCGTCCGGGTGGAGGATCAAAGGTCAATGCGTGGAAACGTGGCCGTCTTCAAGTGCCTCATCCCCTCTTCAGTGCAGGAATATGTTAGCGTCGTGTCTTGGGAGAAAGACACAGTCTCCATCATCCCAGGTAAGAAAGACAGGGGTGCTCGGGTAGGAGGTGGGGAGAGAAGAGGTACTTGAATTGGTCGTTGAGCTAAACAAGATGTTGAGACTGGTTCTGGGGAATGATCTGTTACTGTGCTGGTGATGCGTCTTCGAAAAAGTCTGGTCTCTGGTACATCTCTGCCGGTGGCCTTGGCTGGGTGTGTGAGGATTCCATCAGACACGAGTTGCAGTGGGGGCCCCATCCTTCCTGGCCACTGGGATTTTGCTTGACTTGGCCCTGAGGGATGGAAGGCAAGGCTGGAAGCATCTTACCTGAGAAAGATGGTGAGGAGGGGAGGGATAAGGACTCGTTTGTGGTCTGTGTTCTTGCATTGATCGACTAGAACAATGAGCATGGGATCCTCAGAGGACTGGACTTGAGTAAGCATGCATCATGCTGTGCTCCTTTCTCTTTTTTGCATGAGTTGACTCAAGACTCCATCAGAATTCACGCCGGCCTGGCTCTGTGGCTGAAATTAGGAGATGGGGTTGTGGGTTCATCTCATTACAGCTGCTGTGATGGCATGTTCCTCATTACTGGTTCCTTTTACCTCTGCAGGGTTGTCCCTCCAACAGGAAAACAGGTCTGGAAACCCCAAGAGAGGACCAAAAGTCCTCAAAATACCTCTAGGCCTCTGGTTACAAAACTCTGGGATTTTTCCACCGCTGACTCCTTCATCCCCACACATTGCGGTTTCTGCTGCTTTTTCTTCCTTTCTCTACCAAGGACATCTGTTTTCCTCGCTGTAAATCGGAGGAACTTGACCAGGTGGTCTCTGAGTGCCCCTTCAGCGCAAAGCACCTATACGTGGTTGTAGGAAATGATTCTTGTTCCTCAGGGTTTACAGGTTAGTTGGGGAAGATGAGACTTCTGTGCATGTAACCTTTAAAGCAGGGGTTCTTAAGCCTCCACCCATTTGAAACCCTAGGGCACTCCTTTCTTTTTTTTTGTTTTTGAGTTGGAGTCTCACTCCCTCGCCCAGACTAGAGTGCAGTGGCCGCTTCCAGCCACCGCAGCCTCGACCTGCTGGGCTCCAGCAATCCTTCCGCCTCAGCCTTCCAAGTAGCTGGAACTACAGGCGTGCGCTACCACGCCCGGCTAGTTTTTGATTTATTGTAGAGATGAGGTCTCGCCAAGTTGCCCAGGCGGGTCTCGAACCCGCGGGCTCAGGCAATCCACTCACCTCAGCCTCCCAAAGGCGTGGGATTACAGGCTGAGCCACCGAGCCCGGCGGCACTCCTTTCAAAACACCCATGCTTAACCCCAACCTCAAATCAGCTGAATCAGAATCTCCCAGGAGCAGAACCCAGGCACCAGCGTTTTCAATGCTCCCTTGGTGGTTCCAATGTACAACTAGGATAAGAACTGACACTTAGGCATGTAGACAGCTAATGTGACATGGTACTTTTTTTGGAAACATTAATTTACTTTTTGCTCTCAGTACTTTTTCCTTCTCCCAGTTCCAAGCAGATGGCCAGGCCACTATATCTCTTGTAGCAGGATGGGAATGCACAGCTACTTGAAGACAGCTGCTCTTCCTGCCTTTTGTAAAGCCATACGCTAACAGGAAAGGTTAGGATGGATGTTTGGGGAAGAAAGTCTCTAAGGGTAGGGAAAAAAACAGGAGACAAAAGGATGCCAGAGGTGGGGATGGTGCTGAAGGCTGCTCAATGGATACAGCTGGAAGAAGCAGCTGGACCCCACAGGTTAGCTGTGTGAGGCCTGCAGGACCTGGGACTAAGCCCAGGTTCTTGTGTCTAAGTGAGACACAGCCCATGACCCAAAGAGACACGAAGGTAGGGGCCGTTGGCTGGTGAGGACCAGAGGGACCATGGACTTCAGTACACCCCAAGCCCCAATAATGGCAGAGACAGTTGTCCTGTCTATCTAGCAGAGTCAGATTTAACATAATTTAAGACACGTAAAGACATGTGATATTTCTTGTACAATTGAGTTTAAGCACTATATGCATTAAAATAAGAATTATTATTACATTATGATTTGGGGGCTGCTTACTATATGCCAGACACCAGGCTAAGAAACTTTCATATATGATCCCAGTTTGTGTGTTTTCCCTTCTCCCCTTTACAGAAGAAGAAACTGAGGTTCAAAGAAGTGAAGTAACTTCTGTGTCAGGTGTGTCTATTAAGCAAAGGATGAGGGCTTAAACCCAGGTCTGATTTTTCAGCTTCTGTTCTTAACCCCACACAGAGGCACCTCCTCCCACCCACTAAATGTATCCAATAAAGTGTTACCCTGAGTACAATGGAGGCTTTAAATGTGTGCTGTGAGGCAGTGAGGACTTTGGCCTCAGGAAGGAGGGACATCATGGTTGATTTTTTTTTTTTAGGGAGGGCTTTATGGAACCAGGTCCAGTGTAGTGATTAGGAGCCTAGATTCTAGGACCAGACTCCCTGGGTTTGAGGCTCACTCCATTGTTTACTAGCTAGGTAACTCAATTACCCCCTTAGTTTCCCCAGCTGTAAAATGGGTTCATAGGGTTCATGTAAGAATGAAGTGAGTTAATATATGTACAAATGAATTCATTAGTGTAGTTTAGAACACAACTTCGCACACTGAGGATAGCTTGTGTCTATTATTAGGTGGAAGAGAGCATTTTCCTCTTTGTTCTTGCTGTTTCCTGCAGTGGTGTGTGTTTCTACTATGTAACAGAGTCTGTGGCCCCCACAAGACTGCCTGCATTTTTCATGGGCGGGAACTGGGTTGTTTTCATCCACACATGCCTGGCTCCTAGCACGCTGCCTCCACACTCGGACTAAAAGCTCACTAAACGGTCGGTTGGTGCATCAGTGAATGGATGGTTGGAAGGATTCTGTACTGAAGTAGTCTGGGGAGCTGCAGGGACAGAGAGATTGAGATGAGCAGGCTCTCGGTGGGCGCGGGGTTGGAAGAGGACCAGATCACACAGGAGAGGAGGAAGGTCAACCGGCTCCCTTACTTAGGATCTGGAGGCAGTGAACGTCCCCGGGCAGCTCTGCGTTGGTGCTTCAGGGCTGTCTTTGATGTCAAGACTGGGCCGGTGGCCCCAAAGGGCATAATTACCAGGGAAGTGGCCTTGTTGCTAATCTGCAGGACTGTGCTACACTTTGGTTCTGTAGAACCTCCTTCTTTGCTTCTGCCTTGGAGAATTTTCCTCCCCTGCCCAGCCCTCCAGCCCCTCCGTGGTCATTCTAGATCCTTCTACAGCTGCGCATTAGACCCAGGGACAGTATTTCCAAAGCATATGAATCCAACTAACATGCTCCCAGAGGAATAGTTGAGAACCAGAGAGAGTAGAGTTCTGCTTCCTCTGGGCGCTGTAGGTGAGGGGCCAGAACTTGAGCTCATACATGTGCCACATGCTTTACTTTTGGAAAATGCAAATAGTTTGATTTTTAAAAATCAAAATAGGACTTTTTTTTGCTATCTGTATTCACACTGTACTCAGTGTGTGTGAGGGCACGGGGGTGGTGTGTGTGTACATTCTGAGGTGGGGAGGCTGGGTGGCAGCTTCTCATGGTTGGGGGAGATTGAATAACTAGCTGCCCTGAAGGTTAAGGAAGGATGGAGGAGCCAGAGTTACTTTCCTCTGACATTTCAGGGTCAGCTTCTGGAAACAAGAGGAGCTGTGTTGACTTTGATCTCTGGATCTGTGGGGCTGGGCCCAGATTCTTCACAACAGGGCTGGCAGGAGTGGGTGTGGGGAAACAGAGAGGGGGACAAGGAGACTGGTGTGGGCCCACCCCCAGGAGGCATCCCCTTGAGAGGAGTGCCCTGAGGGAGTTTGGGAAGAATGAAAAGCTCAGGCCAGTCAAGGTGGCTCAAGCCTGTAATCCTAGCACTTTGGGAGGCCGAGACGAGAGGATTGCCTGAGTTTAGGGGTTCGAGACCAGCCTGGGCAACTTGGCGAGGCCTCGTCTCTACAATAAATCGAAAAAGTTAGCCAGGCATGGTGGCAGGCTCCTGTAGTTCTAGCTATTTGGAAGGCTGAGGTGGAACGATCGCATGAGCCCAGCAGGTCAAGGGCGCAGTAGCTGTGAGTATGCCACTGCACTTCAACTTGGGTGACAGAGTGAGATTCCAACTCAAAAGAAAAGAAGAGAAAAACTCCGACCTGAGCCAACTCTACAAATTAGGTATTTGCTCACAGGTTAGCCTTCTAGGCTCTCCATGGCTGTCCTGGAGCCAGTGATGGGAGCTTGAGCTGGCTTTTAGGTTGTGCTTTCCCAGGTTAGGTAGAGGCTGGCAAGACAGCTCAAAGTGCTACTCTTCCCCAGAGTCACCAACTATCCCTGCTTGGCTCCCCCATGCTGGACACCCTCTTTCAATCATGCTACTTAAAGAGGTGTGTGTAATTCACAGAGCCTCTCACCTTTGATCTGGCAGACTCCCACCCCTGACTTCTTTCCCCAGGGACTTCATCTTTGGGTGAACTGGCTCTCCCAGGCTGGCAGGGTGGGGGTAGGAGGGCCAAGGGCTGTGCATAAACATACATTCAAATTAAGGCCTCCAATGAAGCTGAAATGTGGTTTAATTTCCCATCTGTATGATCACCATTACAATGCATGTTATTGGATATAAAGATAAATCCGGCCCCATTCCTAATAGCTTTTAATTTCCACCAGACCTGATTATATCGATGCAGGCTCCTTGTGGGAGTTTCCCAGCATGCTCTTCCCCAGCATCCTGACTGGCTGTCTGGGCCCCAGTGGGGAGTTTTGTACACTGCTCAGATGCGGGCCAGATGTGTCTGCTGCTCTGGAACACAAGCTTACCCAGCCTCCTTGTCTGTGCTGATGGGACTTTTGGGTCTTGGGTGGTTACCACGCCCTGGCCGGGCTGCACATGTCTCGGGGACACTGTGTGTTGGGGGAAAGGAGAGGCAGAGACTGTTAGGACTCTGGCCAAGGGGCATCCTGTCTGCAAAGACCCCCTAATGTCATGTGAGGATCCTATCAGGCAGTGCTCCCTCTCTGCAGCCCACTTTTGTCCAAGGGAGAAGTCAGTGAACCCATCAACCTTTCTCTACCCTCTGGAGTCATTGACTCCAGATTTCCAGGGAGGCACACGGGCTTCCGTACCTCTCCTCTCCTCATTTGATCCGGCACTCTCCTCTGCCTGGTGTGCATGGATCCCCTCCTCTCCTTATTGACAGCCTACCCCTCCTTTTTCCCTTAAACTTGATTCACATGTCCTCTTCCATGAGGCCTGACACAGGCCTACCAGACAGACATTGCTGAAGTCCTTACCTCATTGTCTTGCATTATCTATCGGCCATTATTTCTGTCTGTCTGCTGCTGGAAGGTGTACAACTCTATCTTTTTCATCTTTCTCTCCCCGGGACCAGCACAATACTGTCACAGAGTGACAATGATGACAAGATGAATGATAACACCTATCATGTATGGATACCTCTTTTGAGTTAGGCATTTTACACATATTACCTCTAATCCTGACAATAACCCTTTAAGAGAGATTTTCCTCCCCAAGTTTATAAATGAGCATACTGAGGCCCAGGGAAGCTGAGCAAGTTACCCCAGGCCACACAACTTAGAAGAGAAGTTGCCTGGATTGGAGCTCATCCTCTGGGTTCCTGTCCTTCCGGCCGCCACTCCAGAGCAGGTGCCAATTAGAAACTGACATAGGATGGGGCCCATCCCCGTCTCCTGCACTTGTCTGGGAACAGAAACGTGTCTCTAGCCCTTGTGCTGACCTCTGGCTGTGTGTGCAGTGACCACAGGCTTTGGCTGTGTGTGCAGTGACCACGGGCTTTGGCAACAGATCTCCAACTTGAACACCAGTGAACAAAACAACCATTCTAACAGGGCTTTGTGGGCACCGGCTCTGTTTTTGGCCCAGTGGGAGACACAAAGACAGTCTTGATCTGGGAATTTAGGATTCAGCTCATATTGTCAGCTCTGATGGACAGGGATGGATCATCTCAATACAACGACAAATATGATCTTGTTGGGCTTTGGAATGCAGATTCGATTCATTAATTACATTTTGCTCAGGCTGATACGAAGGTAACTTTGGATCCCATGAATCCACACCAACTTGGGTAGGGGAAGGGCACAGGCAAGAGAGAGACGAGGGGTTACCCAGAAACCAGTTAGGACCATGTGTAGACTGCAGACTTGTGGAACACAGGCTGAGAGAGCTGAGAGGGGCCCTGGGGGTGCAGCCTCTGAATTTACTGATAAAGAAACCCAGACCCAGACCAAGACTCTCTTGTATCATCTTCTCCCTTCTCTCCTGCTTGCTTAGGGCACATGGTTTTAACTGCTCATGGGGCACTTTTCTTTTACTGTGGGTACCAGATTTTCTTCCTTCTTTGTCTGTCTAAAACCTATGCATCTTTCAAAGCCTGGTTCAAATACTGCTTTTTCCATGATGTCTTTCCCGATTTCTGCTAAGAATGGATTTAAAAGTCACACAGATTAACCTCCTTCAAGGGGATCCTTTTCTGAACTCCCTCCAAACTTTATCAGTTCCTTGCTCCAGACGATAATCACATTTTGTCTGGTAATAGTGTAAAATCTGTGTGATCCCCATTACAGGAATGTATAGTCAGCAAGGGCAGCAGCCATGGTTCATTCAGACCTCTCTCCCCTCTAGCGATTAAAGATGGTGATGAGATAACCCCTACTGAGCCGTCTCCAGGAAGGGAGGAAACGGAGGGGAACCTGCCTAAGGTCACATGACAAGTTGGTGACATCACCAGGACTGAAGCTTGGTGGTTCTATCTCCAATACACTGAGCTGTTTCTGTGGATTCCTCTTGTGATGCTCTGCCATCCAGGTGCAGAATTTGGGATCTCAGTTCTCCACTATTCAGGGGCCTGGATAAAAAGGGGCTGGGATGGTTAGCCTGGGCTAATATGAAATAGAAGATACACTCAAGGCAATTCAATAAATGTGGTTGGACTTCTGCTAGGTGCCGGGCACAGTGTCAGACTTTGCAGAGCAGGCCAGGTTGACCATGATCTGTTCCTTTCCTGCAGAGCAACTATCTAGGGGCTATGGCTTCTTGTGAAGAGGAAAATGCAACAGAAGTCAGGGCCCTTTCTGAGGGTAGCACCCAGTAAAACATGCTGAAGGGGAGGAAGACCTGAAGTCAGGCCCTGGCATACTTTGCCAAGCCCAGAGCAAAGAGAACACCATGCGTGGAGGTGATAGCACAGGCAAAAGCAAGCGGGCAAGCAGAGAATGGTGTGGCCTGGGGATGTGGCTGGACGTGAGAGCCCTGAAAATATCTCCAGGCCACTTAACTCGTGAAGGTCCTGTCTAGTTCTAGGGAAGAAAAAAAAAGGGGGACAACATGATAATAATGATGAATACTTGTTTGGCACTTACTAAGTTGCCAGCATTTTGCCATATTTAACCTATTTAGTCTTCACAGCAATCTGAAGAGGAGGGGACTGTTATTCTCCCATTTCACAGATAAGCAAGCTGAGGTACAAAGAAACTAGTAAATTGCACATAGTAAGTGGTAGAGCCACAATTTAGATGTATGCATTCAGACTCCCTCATCTGTGCTCCTAACAGCTGTACAATATTGTCTCAGAAATAATTAATATGCAGAATGCATTTAAAACTACTGCAAATCAACAAGAAAAAGACAACTCAACAGAAAACTAGGTAACAGTTATGAGCAGACTACTCACAGAAGATGTAGTGAGACGTGGAGTCTGTTGGTCTTAATCAGTGCCCTTGAGCAAGTTACTTCCAAAGCCTTTGTTTATTCATCTGTGAAGTGGGGACAATGAAACCTATTGCACACAGAATCCTTGCAATTCAGACTAGGTTTCCGGGGAGACTCGGATTCTTAGATGGGGAAGGAATGGCCGAGACACATCAGGAAAATGGCCCACTCAGCTTTCCGGGGTTGTCCAAACATGGGTCCCGTTCATCAGGTCTGGTCTTCTCCAGTGGCATCTTCTCTTGCTCTCTTTTCTAGGTACTGGGCTGGAGGTAGAACATAGGTGAGCCAGGGGAGGCAGCCACCAAAAAGAGTGGTGGTCTTGGAGAGGGAGAATGGACCCTCAGACATGATCTTGATAAAGCTACAAAGGCCCATGGCTAGGTTGATGACCACCACAGTGTTTGTAACTCAAATGTTCCATGATGGTAACTGGGCAGAATGAGGGAAGTGAAATGACAGGGATGTCGTATGGTGAACCTCTGAATTCACCAGTGCCGTGCAGGGTACCTGTTATAGGTTTTATGTTGAGGGAGGGGGTGGAGGTGTGTGGTGGTTTGGTAACAACGCAGACAAGATCAATGCCACAAACTGCCTGGGTCTAATTTGCTCAAAGTGCTCAAGCCCTGTTCTGGAATAACGATGATTATCTCCAAAATGATACGGTTTATAAAGTGCTTTTATATTATGTCATTTGTTCCTCACAACTTCCCCCATTATCTATCTTGCCCATTTCACAGATGAGGGCACTGTTGCAGTGAGGCTTAGAGACTTGCACAGTTTAGGAGTAAAAGGGAAGGAAATGAGTACACATTAAGCCATATGTGTATTCAGGTCCAGTGGCAGTACCTGCCTGTGATCTCATTTAATTCTCCTCGGAAGCCTGTGGCCTGCGCGTGCTTCTCCCATTCTTAGGTATAAAGGGAATGAGATTCAGAGAGGCCAAGCAATTTGCTTCAAGTCACATAGCTTTGAGTGGCAAGGCCTGGGCTGGGACCCTGAGCTTTTGTTCCCAAAGCACAAGCTCTTTCCTTGTAATAGTGACTCCAGGAAGAGGACTGTCCTGTGGACTCCTAGCTCTTACTGTTTCCCTCATTAAGGAGTTATAGAAAGGAAAAGGCAGCCAGCTCTGAATTTTGCTGTTGTTTGTTTATTATTTGCTTTGGTAGGGAAGGGAGCATCAGACTCAAGATGGTCTGGTATTCTTCCTTGTAGTGTAGAGAAAGGCCTTCCTTCAAAAGCCATTCAATACACTGTGCAGGTTAGCGATGGCGAGGAAGCACTGGAAGCCACAAAGGGACTGTCTCCCTGGTCATATGACCTGGATGGAAATAATCATAGTGATCATAACGGTTGATAAGAAAAAAAAAGATCATTGATTGAGCTCTGATGTGTGATAAGTTCCCTTCTTGGCCATGTCGTTTCATCTTCACAGGTGTCCTGTGAAGTAGATATTGTTATGATCCCCATTTTACAGAGGAGGGGCCTGAGGCACAGAGAGGTCAGACATCTGTCCAGAGCCACAGCATGAGGAAGTGTGAGGCAGGACCCGGACCCAGGACAGCTGGATCTCAGCTCCTAGAGATGACTTGGACCCCTTCTCCGTCTGTGCCTTGCAGCCAGCCTTGCCTTTTGTTTGCATGATGTTCTCTGGTTTATAAAGCCTGTTCACTGGCATCATCTTACTGAATCCTTTCAGCCACATCTGCAGGAGACTCTGATTCAGCAGGCTCATTTAACAGACAGGGAAACCAAGGCTTGGGGTTGGGGGGCACTGCCCAAGGCCAGACAGCCGGGGAGGGGCACACAGAACTCTGATTTTGATGCCTGAACCCCAGAAGCTCTTGAGGCCCCACCTGGAGTGCATGCCCGCAGCTCCCCAGAACCCCTTCCAAGATCCTGGCAGGCGGGCTGTTCTGTACTTGCACGCCAGTTGGTTGGTTCCAGAACCATCAGCTGCACTCCTCAGTCAAGCAGAAATGTCTCGTGTTCACAGGTGCCTCTGGCGGCGTGTGCATGTGTCGTGTTTTGCTTTTCCATTTAGTCCATGGCAGGCGCTGCATTTCCAGAGCACCCACTGGGTGAATTTCAGCAGATTTAAGACAATTGCAGGCCAACGTTCGGCCCCAGGATCATACCATGGCAGTGGACACAGAGCCAGCAGCATTGTTTGGTTAAGTTGGCACCTCTGTAAGTTACCCTGAAATCAGAGTGGAATTCTTTATAGAAGGTTATCCTACATATAAATCATCATTAGACTACCTCATTTTTGTTTAATGCCTACCTAACTGTGCTGTAGTCTAAAAATGTGTGTTTAGTGAAGTCAAGGGTTGCAGGGAAATTACAGGGTTTTCAAAAACCCATTTGCTTTGCTGGTGTTCACATCAGAATCAATCTTGCCTTTAGTTCTCAATCTCATCGCAAACATGCAGCATTGCTCGCCGAATTCTGGCATTTAATGTAGGGTAGCATTTATTCAGAAGAAGCCAACGGTGCTTACAGAATGGCAGAGCTATGTATAGATGGCACTTCCTGCCAAGCCTGCGATTTTGAACTCTGTTGCGTATCACTGAGACGTCGCTGCCGGAGCCAGAGCTGGTGAAGATGGTGCTGTGGTTCCGAGCAGAGGCCTGCGCTGGGTGATGGCGGGAAGGAGGGGTGGTCTTGCGTCTGTGTTGCCACAAACCTCACTGTGCACTAGCGCACAGTAGGCACTCAGACAGTGTTTGTTGAATGCCTATAGGAAAGTTGAGCCAGGAGGTTGACTTACTCTTCGGATGAAGTCGTAAATGGGATGAATTAAAATGAAGGGAAGGATATGGTTGTACTTGGTTCTACGGCTGCTAGAATAAAGCTGTCGTTCGCTCCTGTTCTTCCATAAACAAGCAGAGCTTGCCTGGCACCTCTTTTAGGATGGAGCAAAACTGTGCGGCGGCAAAGTGAAAGTGTACGGGCTCTGGTCTAAGAGAGACTTGGGCTCCAATTCTGTCTTGCTCCTTAATTGCCATCTGACCCTGGGCAAAGCCTTTAGTCTCCCTAAGCTTGACTTTCGTACGTTGTGAGGATTAGAAATTATGTCCTTTCTTCCATATGGAAAAAAAAAACATTGTCCGTGTGTATTATATATTCTTCCATACAGATCTGTTTTCTCCGTATAGTTTCTCTATACGTAGGTTCTGAATTGTTTCTAGTGCTAGGCAGATTCAGGCCCACACACTGACACGGGGCTAGATGTCTTCTCCTTGTGGCCTGAAAGGTCTCCGTGAGGAGTGAGCTCATGGGTGTGATCACAGGTGTGGACACTGTACTGCTTCCACTGGGGGTCAGAGGGCATCTGGCCTTCAGGGCTGAGGGCATGATGAGCCTGGCCCTCACGAGGGGGCAGAGACAGGGATGCCCTTAGTGTTACCCCCACACACAAGGCCTAGGCCCAAGCCTAACGTTATGCTCTTGGCTTTTGTGGTCTACCTGGCATCTTGCTATGTGTAGAAACCTCTGGAACTTAAACATGGGTCTCTGTAAACTACCGAGTTTGACTTTCAGAGTGGAATGCCAAGCCGGTTGGCATTCTGCATCCCAGTAGGACAAGTAGGGCCCTAGGCGGACAAAGACCCCTAAGTTGGAGGTATTTCCTTTCACACCTAGAGACCCTTCCCTTCTACTTCATGGTCAGAGCAGTTTGAGGCTCAAGTATGTCTGAATACCCAAGTCTTTAGGGCACGGAATCTGCTGGAATCCTGAGGATGGCTGAGAAGCAAACAACTGAGTGGGAGAAAGAAGTCCATGAAAGTGAGTGGCAGTGGGGGCAGGAGTGGGGGTAGAGTGGGGTCTGGGGCTTCTCCAGGTGTGGGGTGAGCCTCATCCCGTGAGGGGTCAAGTGGGCTCTCAGACTTTGAAGCAAGGGAATCCCTTCTAAGAGCATGTGGCTGGGGTCCCTCTTCACTGTCCCCCGGAGTGGAATGCAGAAAGGGAAAGGGCTTGCATCTAGAATGTTTGGAGCCTGCCACAGGCCTAGGGAAGCCATTTCACAAAGCCTGGTGGGATGTGGTTGTGCCCTCAGGGCCTGTGCCTAGGAAGAGACTCAAAATTGCATTTCTGGTTCTGTTAGGCTGTAGCAAGCCATATCTGATGTTAATTTCATCCCCTAAATCTATCTAAATGGCCACGTTGGCATCAGCAACAATCAGTTGATTGAGTTTTGAGTTCATTATTTAATTTAGCAAATGTTCTTTGAGCATTTCCTGTGCACAAGATGCTGTGTTATGTAGACAGTGATTCCCAAGGGTCTTTGCTTGAGAATCTCAAGGGATTTGGAGAAATTCCTCTTCCCATACACCAAAGATACTCAATTTAATTAAAATAATATATGTGTGCATGTGTATAAATAGTATGGATGATGTAATTTGTACATATTGAAAATGTACATATGTGTATTCACACACTCACACATATACTTACCCCTTTTTATTTGTGGAAAGAGGAGAGAGACTCACCTGTGTAGACCCCCAGAAGTCCCCCAGAACAGAGTCCTGAGAGAGACACCTTGGCATGGTCCACTGTCTATGGGGAAGAGCATCCCCTCAGAACACCTAGTGTAGGAGTGTGTCTGGGTGAGCCGGGACTGTAATGTTTAGGTCTTGGCCTTTTCTCCTGAGCAAAGAGGACAAGTCCCCCATTTCCCTCTTTTCTGAGCATGAGTGAGGGTGGACTAGGTGTTTTGAGGTGTTTTGTTTTGTTTTGTTTTTGAGTTGGAGTCTCAATCTGCCTCCTAGAGTGCAGAGGCATGCTCACAGCCACCCCAGCGTTGACTTGCTGGGCTCTGGCATTCCTTCCGCCTCAGCCTTTCAAGTAGCCAGAACTCCAGGCACGCTCTATCACGCCCAGCTAATTTTTGATTTATTGTAGAGACGAGGTCTTGCCAAGTTGCCTGGGCTGGTCTCAAACCCATGGGCTCAGGCAATCTACTTGCCTCGGCCTTCCAAAGTGCTGAGATTGTGGACTGAGCCACCAAGCCCGGCCTCTTTTGAATTTTAGGGACAGCCTTGGATCGAGTACTATTTAATGAGGCCTGTTAGAGGTAGGAAGAGTGTACACGGACATGGAATTGCATGGGGGACACTGTACCGGTGTTTGAGGGGCTTGCTGTCTAACAGACAAGATGAACTTTGGGACACAGGTGACCCAAACATGAGGCAGAGTGTGATGACGATGCAGGAGAGGGCTCAGAGGTAGAAGAGACCCATCTTCTGTGATTAGAGAATGTGCCCTGTAAGACATGGCACTTCCCCTGGGTCCTGGAGAATGGGTCTCTTTTGGAAGGCTGAGCTCCTACGGAGGGAGACCATTCGAGGTCTGTCAGCTTTCAACTGCAGAATCACCTGGGAGCTTTTCAGAAACACCCAATCCCAGGCCCAGTCCCAGGACAATTAAATCAGGATCTTTGGTGGTAAGGCCCAGGCATGTGTATTTGCCAAGCTCCCTGTGTGATTCCAGGGGGCAGCTGGGGTCCAGGTAAGGGAGGTAGTGTGAGTGAACTCCCGGAGAGCTGAGAAGAATGGCCATCTCTTGGGGGAAGAAAACCAGGTTTGGCTCAGGATATATCATGGTTGGATATCATTGCTGCATGAGTTGTATGTCATTAAAAGGTAATGGGGGCCACGGAAGATTTTGAGTGGGGAATGGTCTGGAAGGAATTTTAGGGGTTGCTCTTCAGTGATCAAGGATGTTTCCAGAAAAGTGGAAGTTGTCCTTGGTTCTGGCCCCCTGGAGTCCAAGTCTGCCCTTGAATTTCCCAAGAATTATCACTGGGCATCCTTTGGGCAGGTGAACTGCAGAGTAACCCTTGCCATGCACCCCACAGTCTCATCTTACTCCTGTCCCCTTTTTTGATCTGCTGTCCTCTAACCTAGAACACTGGCAAGACGCATGCAGGAGTTTGCCGGAGAGGCCTGTCAGAGGAAGGACCCTACAATGCCATACCCAGAATTTAAGCAATATGGAGATCTAAGGCAAACTAAATCATCTCATTTTTTTATAAGGATAGTAAGCTACATTTGTATCGTGCTTTTACATTTTACAGCACACCCTCATATATATTAAATTTGATTCTTATCATGATTCTGCATAGCATGGAAACACTCATCCCCACTTACAGGTAAGCAAGCAAAGGCTAGAGGCAATGTCTTTGCTACCTCTCCAATTCCTTCTAGACTCAGGAGAAGAAAAAAAAACTTTGTGACAGCAGGAAGTGAGCCCCAGGAGCAGTATTTATTCATCTCCTGGATGTGGGCCAGACACTCTGCTAGGCACGGTCACAGAAGTTGCCTCCTGTTTGAAAGACAGAGTGTCTTATCTGTTTCCTTATGGCCTGTAGCTCATGATTAATGGGAAAACACTTGGCCCAACCAGCAAACCAGAAGTGGATAAATGAAACAATAACTCCATGTCTATTTTATGAGCTGACCTTGTCAAGGCCCTTTTGGGTTGTTTGATCTCATTTTATACTTGTGACAGGTGGTGTTATCACTATTTTCAGGTGAGGAGACCGGAGCTTAGAGAAAGTCCTTGACCAAGGCCAGGTAGAAGAGTCCCAGTGGGAGATGAGGTCCTGCTGTGTAGAGTGAGTTGATGCTGTACCAGTTGTTGGGTGGAATCTGAGGGTACAGTATAGCACATTTGCCGTGGGCCAGGTATTGTGTGAACTGCTTTATACAGCTAGCTCTTTGAGTCTTCCCAATATCATCCTGAGGTAGGTGGGATTGTTATTGTCCCCATTTTAAAGATGGAAAATGAAACACAGAGAGGTGAGGAAACTTGGTCACACAGCTAGAAAGAATAGCGGGAGCATTCAATCTCAAGCCATGTAGTGTCAGAGAACATTTTTTGTTTCTAGGTCATCACATCTGGGATTCCTGGCTCTCTGCTCCCTTCCACTGGAAGGGATTATCTGCAGGAGGAGGCAGGAAAGATACAAAACACAGGTCTTAGTCTGGAGGCCAGGTGTCGAGGTCTGATGCTTTGGTCTGAGCATGTCTTGGTGTGAGGCCTTATCTAGGGTGTGGGCGTCCAGGTGTGGGACCTCCTCTGGAAGGTGTGTGTCCAGTTGTGAGGCCTCATCTGGGGGTGCTGAGTGTCCAGGTGTGAAGTCTTATCTGGGGAATGAGTATCAGCTATGAAACCTCATCTAGGGGGATGGGTGTCCAGGTGTGAAGTCTCATCTGGGGAGCTGCTGTTAAATCTTGAGTCCTCAGACTGAAGGCCAGATCCAGGAGTGAAGCTTCACTTTATTGGATGAATGTCCAGGTGTGAGACTCTCTCTGGAGGCCAAGTTTCAAGTTGTGTCCTCTTTGTACCCCTCTCTCCTTTGGATCATATTCTGACAGTCACCAGCTCTCCTGCAGTGTGGTGCAGGGATAGGGCCAGAAAAGTGGGAGGGGGAATGAGGGATCTAGTTCCAGCTCTGCTCCTAAGTAGTATTAGGATCTCTCCAGAGGTCGTTTTCTCACCTGTACACGAAGGGGCTAGAACAGAGGATCACTTAGGTTCCTTCCAGTTTGGTTCAGTTTAACAAACTGCATTGAGCTCATATGCCCTGCATTTTGCTGGGCACTGGGGACATGGTGACAGGTCTGTGCCCTGCTGAGGAGACAGATAAGTAAATAGCTCCAATATATAAGTTCCTTAAACTCTCACCGGGTGTGGAGGCTTATGCCTGGAATCCCAGAACTTTGGGAGGCCAAGACAGGAGGATTGCTTGAGCCCAGGAGTTTGAGGCCAGCCTGGGCAACATAGCAAAACCTCATCTCTACAAAAAAAAAATCAGCTGAGATTGGATTACAGGCATGCACCTGTAATCTCAGCTACTTGGGATGCCGAGGTGGAAGGGCTAGAAAAGTGGGAGGGGTCATGGGGCATCTAGTTCCAGCTCTGCCCCTAAATAGTATTAGAATCTCTCTCCAGATATCGTTTTCTCATCTGTACGATGAGAAAAAAAGTGAAGCTTCGCTCCTGGACCTGGCCTTTAGTCTGAATACTCAAGATTTAACACCAACTCCCAGAGGAGACTTCACACCTGTACATCCTATCCCCCAGATGAGACTTCACACCTGACACTCAGTCCCCAGATGAGACATCACACCTAGATACTTATCCCACCTGAGACCAGGAGATTGAGGCTGCAGTGAGCCATGATCATCGTGATCATGCCACTGCACTCCAGCCTGGGCAACAGAGTGAGACACTGACAGAGTGACCCTGACTATCACACGTGTGCACAAAGAGACGTGGACAGAAGTAGTCACCACAGCCATGTTTGTGATAGCAAAATATCAGAAACCAATATGCATAAGTTAAATCTGTTGTAGTCATGCAGTGAAATACTATGCTGCTGAGAAATGTGTGAGACAGCTCTGCAGATCAGTGTGGACACATCATGAAAAAATGTGGAATGGAAAAAAAAAAGATTGCAGGAGGATGGCATACATTATGGCACCATTTGTACAAAGTTTGAAAACATGCAAAACAGCACTCTGTATTGTTTCCGGATGCATACATATGTAGCAAGAGTATAACAAAAACATGCCTGAGAATGATAAACACCATATTCAGGGCAGTGCTTACCTCTGAGGAGGAGGCACTGGGCTGGTGGAGGGAAATACAACTGTTTCTAGAATGCCTTCTTTCTTAAAATGCTTCTTCTAAAAAAGAGCGGAAGAAAATATAGCCAAAAGAAACATGGGTCTTTTCCCACTATTTTTATGCTTTTTCTATATGCATGATATATTTCATTAGAAAAGACACCATCTCAACACAATGTGCAAAGTTCTGGGAGGGGTGAGAGGGGCTTTGGTCCCTCTGAGATATTCTAGGGTTGGGGGGCTGGGAGTGCAGAGAGAGAAGGGTGTTGGTAAAAGCGAGACTGGGGGACTGACCTGAAGAGTGTGTGTCAATGGAGCTGGGGTGGGGCCAGGTGCACACACTTGAGTCTCAGCTGTGTGTCCTCTGTGACCTGTTTATTTCCTTGGGCAGGCATTGGTGCCGAATAGTGTTAAGTAACAACAATTAAAAGTGGCATAAATATAAGAGGAGAAGAAATGCATCTGCCTTGGAATCCTGTTATAATCTGTTTCCCAGTTTAATGAGAGTCTGGAGACCCAGTGGGAGGCCACTGAAAATTAAGAATACCGGAGTATTTATGGGGCTGTGAGGCCTCCTCGTTCTGCTGTTCCCTGCAGATCTGGGAGCCTGGCAGTGCCCCGGCAGCCCTCTGTCCTTCTGTCCTGAGGAACAGTCAAGTGACTTGGGAATGCATGGCAGGAGAGGCCCAGATAATTACCCCCACTGAGAGGTATACTCCCAGTTCCAGCTCAAATTACAAGAGAAAACAGGGAGTCCAGGTCATAGCAAGCCGGGAAACCTGAGAGAGAAAGGCGATCTCCTGCCCCCTTCCTCCCCCAGGGGAGGGCCCCCTTGGGCCCTGGATAACAGAGGGTGTCCTGGGCAGAGGGCGGGGCAGGGTTGCCAGCTGCTGCCTTCTGGCTTTGGCTCTTAGAAGCACCTAGATTTTTCTAATTTGCCCTGACACAATGATTTTCCCTGCCCTTCTTCTGTTCCCCCTCCCTCTTACATACCAAGTTCCCAGGTGGCACATGCAGGCGGTAGAATTGGTTTGTCAGGGCTAGAAAGGGCCTTAGGAATTATGGAATCTAATGCCCTGGGTATTTTCTACAGCTGTCATTTGTGGCCTTGATGGGACATGAGATCCAGGTCTGAAGAAGCATCCTACCACTGGGTGAGGGAGTCTGTCTCCTTCTCAGCAGAGTGGATTTGTGTTGGGATCCTCTGAGGTCTGGAAGCATCGCCAGTTTTCAAAGAGCACAGAATTAGTTAGCGTGCATATCGGCGTGTGTGTGTTTGTAAGATAGAGTTCCTACCTCGTTTATCGTGGAGAGGCATACAACAGACGCGTTCCTGAAAAGCGATGTATCAAATCTCCTCTTAAATGGAGGAGTACTCTTTTTAGGGAAACCTTGAGGTGATATTGGCAGGCGTATGTGTATAGTTGGGCATGCTCGCACACTGCTGATGCAAGTAGACACTGGTACATCCTTTCTGGAAAGCAAGTTGGCAGTATGTTTCTAAAGCCTTAAATGTCCATATCTTTAGGGCTCTATCCTTAAGAGATAGCCAAAGATGGCAATAAAGAGTTCTGCTAACTGCAATGTTATTTACAATAGTGAAAAATCAAAAATCCAATAATAGGGGAATGATTAAATAATTTACAGTACAATAACATGATTACATATTTTCAATATATTTTTAACTTACATGAGAAAGGGATCATAACAAGATGTTAACTGGAAAAATAATTATATATATATATAATAGGACCCCAATTGGTTAAAAAATACATAGACTATGTATCTTTCATAGATGGATATCCTTTTTATTGATACATAATATTTTACCTATTTATGGATGTCATGTGATATTTTGTTGCATAGAATGTGTAACGATCAAGTCAGGGTATTTGGGGTGCCCATCACCTGGAGTATTTATCATTTCCATATACTGGGATCATAGACGGATATCTTGAAAGTAAAAATTCTGGAATGCTATTAGTGATTGTCATGGTTATTTCTGGTAGTAAGATTAGGAATGATTTCTGGGTTTTTTTCATAGTTTTCTAAGTTTTTTGAGTATATGTTGAGAAGATTAGATATGGAGTGGTTTTGAACCACTGAAAAATCATGTTTAAGCATAGTCACATTACAGAGTAGCTGCTGTGCCTCTCCTGTGAAGTTCTTTGTGTGTGTGTGTGTGTGTGTGTGTGTGTGTGTGTGTGTGTGTGTTGGAGTCTCACTCCATCGCCCAGGCTGGAGTGCAGTGGCACACTCACCACCACCCCAGTGTTGATCTGCTATGCTCCAGCTATCCTTCCTCCTCAGCTTTCCAAGCTGGAACTACAGGTGTGGGCTACCATGCCTGGCTAATTTTTTTAAGGTTATTTATTGTAGAGACGAGGTCTTGCCAAGTTGCCCAGACTTGAACCCATGGGTTCAGGCAGTCCACTCACCTCGGCCTCCCAAAATGCTGGGATTACCAGCTGCGCCACTGAGCCCGGCCGAAGTTCTGTTTTATATGAGGCTAAAATCTGCTTTTGTGGAATTCCACCCCCAGGTCCTTCTCCTGCCAGCTCCTTGCCCCTGAACTTCCACAGAAGAAATGTCTTTCTTTCTCTCTGCACCCTTCACTTACTTGAGGACAGTTCTCAGCCTGCCTGTACCCCAGCCCCAGTCCCAGCATCCCATTCTCCTGGCTAAAGCATGTCCACTTCTGCAGCAAACCCACCTTTGATTTCATCTGATCTCATTTCATCCTGGGTGCCACCTCTGGCCATGCCCTGGTGTTTCAAGGCCTTTCTCAAAACCCAGGCCCAGAGCGAGTGCCCTGTAACTCAGATGGTGTGACCAGAGGGTACAAGGAGACTGTTGCCCCCTCTTTGGTCTGAAGACACTGTTTCTACCAGTTCTGCCTGGGATCAGCCACCACATAGTGTTGGCTCCTTCTGGGCACTGGCTCTTAGTAGCTCTGGACCCTTTATCTACATTTTTCAACTTTCTCATTTCTAAAATAAGAGTAATAATAGCTTTCTACAACCCATATAGCAGTAGGGTGACCTTTACCTCTTAGGAGCCACAAAACTTGTCTTTAATTTTAAATAAGCCTTGGATGTGTCCCATGTCCTTCCTGAGATGTCTGTGAGTTTCCAGGAAGGTTTATGCCCTCATATGGTCGCTGGCTGTTGCCTTTCCACTCTGCCAAATTCTTATCTGTCCCGAGTTTCAGGGACATTTCTCTGTCTCTGCCCTGATGCTGACCAAGTGTGGCCTCAAACTCCTTCCTGGCTTTTCCCAAAATCTCATCCTCACAAAGATTTGCACGTATATCTTGTAGAACTTCCTGGAAGTTTTTTGGGAGGCCAGATGACATGGACCACAGAAACGCAGCCTGTCCTTAAGAGTCCGTTGAGTGCCCGCCATGTTGAGTAGCCTTTCTTTCTGTCCTGGCCTCAGAACTCGGACTGCCCGTCCCTCCTTTGTACCTGACAGAAAAGGGCCCTGCATTGATTTTTCTCTTTTCCACTTCCCAAAGTAACCTTCCTATTAGGGAGAATTCAGAGCTCCTTTCAGATCTCTCACACAATTTCAAGGAGTGTGTTGATGTGTGTTCATACATTTAATGGTAAGGAAACCTGTGGTGGCAAACTTCTTCTCGTCCTTTCCTCTCATGGCTTTTCACCAAAGCAGGATTTTCCTCTTCCCAGCACCAAGGACCTTTGCTCCTGTAGTAGTGGGTGTAGCCGGAACTCCAGATGAGCCGGTGGGTTGGCTGCAGTTCCAGTGGGATGGCTGCAGGTGCAGTGTCTCATCTCAACGATGAGGGGATGCCCACCTCACAAAGGACAGGTGCTCCTTGAGTCCAGGGTGTCAGCCCCAACACTCAGAGATCCCCTGTGGGTGGGGAAGATGGATAATCTGATTGTGACTCCATTAAAAGGAAAGGTCACAATTTCCTAAGGTTAAAAAACCAAAACCAAGAATCCTTTAAAATGGCTTGATTTGCATTTCTGACTTGACTCTGTAATTTGATTATAATCAAGAGGAGGTGTTGTCTGTGTGGAATTCCTGAGCAAGTGGGAATCTTCCAGGGGAAGGAAGCCCTGGTGTAGGGGAGAGAGTACAGGATTGAGGAGGCAGAGGACAGGGACTGAGTCTTGGTGGAGTTTCCCCTTGGGCAGGTTACCTATGTCTCAGAACTCCCCCATCTAGAAGATGAGGATGCTGACAGAATGTCATAATCTCACGAGTGTTGTTTCCTTGGCATTATCTCAACCAGGAGCCCAGACCAGCTTCCAGTATTTTCCTGAGGGATCCACATCGGTTTTTTGGTGCAGTTCCTTAAACCCTCCTTACCGTCATAAATTAGCGCTCACACCGCCCAGGTTCCCTGTCCCTGGTCTGACAAGTGTTTATATTTCCTGACAAGCCCTGGACAAATCTTTTGGGGCTCTGGAGAGAAAGAGGAATTAAACTCAAGTGCTGTCCAGTGACTTACACTAGAAATCACTGAAAACTGAAGCATGTTTCTCAGAGGACAGATCTCAGAGCTCGGTGCCCTGGGGCAATACTTTCCAGCTGTTTTCACCTCTCTGTGCAAGCAGAACAAAAAATAGTGTTGATTCGGAGTGTTGGGACAAAAAGGGGAGCTCGTCTGTGGCTGGGGTGATCAGTTTCTCATGGGTTGGGGGCAGAATCTGTCTGCCCCAGATCCCGCCCTGCCTTGTCCCAGGCTGAGGGACTCTCAGTGCAGGGGTGGAGTTAGGAGGAGACTGCAGGTCACACAGTAGGCAGATAGGCAAGGAGGGAGGGGGGGGCCTGTAGGTGGGTGAGGGGGTCCCTTTGGAAGCTGTGATTATCCATGGGCGGGAAGGCACCATGACACTGGAGAATGGCCCAGGCAACGTCCCTGCAGCCCCTTTCTCTGTGTCTCCCTCCTCCTTCTCCATATGACTCCCTCCTGAAGGGATTTTAATTATAAAGTCACTGTTTCAGGAATAGCTAAAATGGGGTGAGCCAGGGAGCTGTCACCATCAGCTTTCAAATCTTTCCTGCTGCCGGTGGTGGAGACGGATCCCTCATGGCCTGTGGTCCTTCCGTCGCCTTCTTTCTATGACTGTGTGTGTTGATTCATCTCTCCATCCGGCCACCCACCCACCCACCCATCCACCCATGTGCTTCCCTTCGGCACCCTCCCGAGTGGGGCCCTGAGTCTTGGCTGGCGATATAGTCATAGTTCAAGTGACAGTCGGGGAAGCTTCCTTTCTCAAGGAGAACTTTCGACATGAAGGTATGGAAGATCAAGGAGCAATGGCTGTTGAGGGGAAAGGGTGATGGAGACAGAGTGACGGCAGTGAGTTGAATTAATTCCCTGGTGTCGGATTTAATGAAGGACTGCCTTCTGGGCTGCCTCAGAAAGGCACATCATGGAGTGATTGGTGCTGGATGCACGCACAGCTCCAATTAAGAGTTTCTGCATCTCACAGGGGTAGGGTGCCTTTGAATCTCAAGACTCTGGGGGCTTTTCTGCCCCCTCCCCCTTCCAGGCTCGTGCAGCCCTCCTCCAAAAGTCAGGGATCTCTGCTTCTCTTAAAGGGGAAGGAGCCCAGGATCTTTTCAGCTGTCTCTGCGTGTTACTGGTGGCCCTATTTGCTCCTTTCTCCCATAGTTGTCCCTGGGTAAGGCCCGAGCATCCCCTTCGCCCACCAGTGGTGCCCACTTTACCTTGTCATTGTGACCGAATCCTAGAATCTCAGAAGCTCAGAATTGGGAGGGGACCGTAGCGACAGTCTAGCCCAGAGTCATATATTAGTAACAGCATTGAGACTAGAACAGGATCTCTAGAACAATCTCTCTGGCCCCCTGTCACAGTTCTGGCAGCATGCAGCATGAGTAGCAGCTGTGTCTAAGGGCCTACGGTCTGGCTACCGGGGACTAGCGCCCCAAGTCACAGGATTCAGCTGCCAATTCACGGTGATTCTCATAACCATGACCAAAGCGTGGCAACTTAGCCATGCATGACACCTGACAATCAACCATACTGTGCCCATATCATCTCATGTTATGCTCCGTGTGCTGAAGGCCATGGAGACATTACTATCCTTGGTTTTGAATCCTAGCTCAGCCACTAAAACTCATCAGTGACCTTGTGCCACTTTGGGGGCTTAATTCCTCAAAAGCCCTTTTTCTCACTTGAAAATGGAGGATACCACCCCGCACAAGTTCATGGTAGAGTAGGCTCCCATTTTGTAAATGAAGAATATGGCTCTGAGATTAAGTGACACACCCCAAAACGCAGCAGCAACAAATGGCAGAGGGGGAATTAGAGCACTGGTCTGCTTGCTCGCCGGCCCTGTGCTGCCCTTCTTCTTCCCCTTGGACAACATTTTCGTTCATTGGGTCTTTCCCATGCTGTGCACTGTGCTAAGTTCTTTCTATACCTCCCATCATTGAACCCTGACAACAACCCTGGGAGGGGGTGTTTTAAATTAACTTCCGCTTTACACTCAAGAAAACAGAGGCTTAGAGAGGTTATGTTGCCTGAGGTCAAGAGCTAAATGGCTTAGGCAGAATTCAGGCCAGGTCTGTGTGACGTGCTCTCCACCAAGCTCATGAGGTTACTTGCTGCCTATCACTCCTGTGCTCTCACCCCTGCCACTGTCCAGGGGCCACATCTCCCCTGGGTCAGCCAAAGGCCCAGTGGCAGGAGAGACTTAGAGATGAATTCTTGCTGGCTCACTGAGCAGCCACGTGTCTGGGTTCCGTGTTGGGCCTGGGGGAGTCCTGCTCAGTGGTGTTGGGTCCTCGTGCTGAAACCTGAAACGCCAGACCTGGCCTTAGGCTTTGCAAAGTTTCCCAGAGCAGTGATAGCTGTTCTTCTCCCTCATTTTTAGAGTGAGAAACTGAGGTCCAGAGAGGAACAAAATCACACAGAGCCTTTAACAAACTACAACATCCTGGTTCCAGACCCCATGGCTTCTCCACGTCACCCTGCTGAATATGCCCAGGTTCCAATAAACAACCAAAAAAAAAAAAAAAAAGACATTCTCTGGCTGGTGCTACCTCAAAGACGTTTTCTTTGTCCAGTGACTTGCTAGTGTCCCTTTCTTTAAAGTGTGATGGCCTAGAGAGGTTCTGGAATAACCACCTTAGGGGATCCCATTAGGAGATCTAGTGTCTTCTCCTGTCCCCCAGGGCTGTCTCCTAACTCACCAGGGTAAAATGTGCTGTAAGATACACTTCAATGATATTCCCCCTTCCTCTTTATTGGTAAAACTTTAGTGAGACCCTAATGTGAGCCGCTGTGATAAATAAGCACAAACCCTATAGGCTTTGACTGACAAAGCTTTCCCTCCTTACTCAGCTATGGCTTTAATAATGAGCCACTCTTCGTTGTATAGGCATTGAGTTCGGTTCCCCGAGACTTTGGTGGAAGGGGCCTCCCGAAATCAGAGCTCCTGTCTCCCATACCCTGGCAATGAGATTTCTGACAGAAAGGAGAAGGCTTATTCTAAGGAAAGAGACACTGTCTTCTAGAGTATGCTCTGAGTCATGTAAGTGGCACACACACACACACCATACCACACACACACAAGCAAGGTTCATGAATTGGTGGTGTTAAATAACAATTAGGTCAATAATGCCCTTTACAAAAAACCTTTTAACAAATGACATCCTTTGATAATTAGCTCCTATGAGAATCTCAGTTCGGGGAAGCCCTAGTGGAAAGTGAATCCAGTGACCCAGTGCTGGATGCTGAGCGTCTCACTTTTCAAAGAAAACCTCTTTTCTCACTGAGCCTCCATTCCTTCCCCCAGGTGGCTTCCTGGGTTACGGGGGAGGCTGTGGGTTTGAGGACATGTTGCTGGCTCGTAGCTGAAGACGTAGCTTGGTACCAAGAACATCTCTGAAAGACGAGCGCTTTTCTCTGCTTGCCCAAGGATTCCTGAAGAGCTGGTGCCTTCTCCTCTTGCCTGACTTCCTGCCCAAGCCCAGAGATGGTGCCCAGGCATGTTACAGAGAGAAGTAGCTTGAGAGGGGTGAGAAACTGTCTGAAATAATTCCATCCTTCCCTGGAGACTTGGCGTGAATTTTATCTAATCACCATGGCAACAGATAAAAAAAAAGAAAAAAGGTGTGAGCGTATCGCCTTTGCTGTGATAATTCAGATTTATATATTCAGATCAGATTGGAGTTGGAGATTTTTTTTTTTTAAGGGAGCAGATGCAGCAGAAGGTGTGACTGCAAATAATGTAGCACAAATGTTTGATGATCCTGCCCTTTAAGAAGTGGAACGCAGTTTCCTGCAGTTTTTCCAGAATATAATTATTCCATCAAACCCATTGCAATGAGGACTCATTACGGGCCTGGATAATGCAGAGTCACGTCCGTGCCAACAACACGCCTGCGCACACACAAACACACACAAACACGCATGCATAGGCGGCGCCAGCCCCTGCCCTCTGCTCTGGCTGCCCCCAGATGGAAACCTCAGGAAGCCCCCCAAAAAGCACAAGGCCTGGGTAAGGAGGCTGTGACAGAAGGGCAAGGTGGGGGCATCTCAGACTTCTTCACAGCTGTGCGGGCTGGCAAGACCTCCCTCCCTCTGCTGTCCTGCCAGTGGGAACCCACTGCCATTCGGTAGCTTTGTAAGCCCCTGGAGGGCAGGGGCTGGGCCTCGGTGGTCCTGTTGTACAGTCTCCGTCTGACCTGGGTGATTAATTCAGATGTCTTCCTAAACGATGTGATTCTGCTCACTTGCTCAAGGTCACGCCACGATTGGTGGTACCTTCCAATCTAACCCAGTCCTCTGACTCCCAGGCCAGGGCTTTTACCACTAGAAGCTTCACTTTGGGATTAGAATAGGCACAGAAGCCTACACTGTTTTCCTTGAGGTCCCCTGTGCATCTGAGGAAGATTGGCATGCACGCAGCAGCTCATGTGTGTGGCAGAGAGTAGACACATCCATCGATTGTTCTACCTGTCGATGCTTATTGGGCATCACCTAGCCCTACCCTGCCCAACATATATGCCTTCAGGTACTTCCTTTCAGAAACTGATGCTTTCTCTGGTCCCTTGGTCTCAAGCCATTGGAAGTTCCTCCAGTGTGATCACCTTCATAATTGACTGTCCCTGGTGCAGACTGAGAACATTGCTCCCATTCTGTTGAAGGGGCAGCAGTCCCCCTAGCCTGCCTCTACCCTGGGGACAACAAAGACTCAGTTGTCTCTGCCCACCCAGAATCCACTAGTGAGGAATAGGGACGATGCCAGCTAGGGGACAGAGCCCCTGAATCGGGGACCTTCAATGCTGCCCCCGCTCCTTCTAGAGCGTGAGTCTTCCATCATTCTCTCTAGTCCCCACAGATGCCCTTATCACCAACATGTCCCGAATTAGAACCACAGCCCAGAAAGGCCACACAGCTCAGTAGGGCAACGCGAGAACAAGAACAAGGACATTCCAACTGCTAGGCTATCCCTCCTCAGTGCTTCCTGTCACCCAGATCAAATCCTGACCTGCCAAATGGTGCCCGGACAGACGCTTGTCACCTGTGTTTCCACGTTCCTTGCTCATGGTCCCCACTGGCAGATCCAGAGTCTTCTTAACAGAAGGACCTACAGAGCTCAGGTCTACACAGTCCCTGAGGCTGTCTGTTCTGACAACGTTCTCCCCCTCCCCAACCCCCAGCCCCGTGCCCCGGGTTTCCAGCTCTCCCTGTGTTTGGGCTTGTCCACCCTGGATGCCCTGATAGAGCTCGCTGCCGTCCCACACTGCCTGTGATTCGGCTCAGCCTGACTGTGCCGGGTTCTGGTCCATTGGGAACCCCCGCCCCCGACAGGCTGGATTTATTTGTGCCCTAGGCCTCAGCATCTTGTCAGGGATCCAGGTCACCCGCCACCTCCTCCCCAGCAGATGAGCCGGTTCTGAAGGCTGAGGGCTGCCGGTCACACAGTGCTGCTGTCTGCTGTCCTCTCAGCAGAGCGTCGAGAAGGTCCCTTTTCCAGTCATTTACTTGGGATCTCCAGACTACCGGATAGGGAGTGTGACAGGCATGGGCCAAGGTTGCGGCCCCACACCGCACCATGGCCCTGCCTTCAGTGTCAATAGCGTAGGCCTCCATCCGCCACAAAGATAAAGCTGCTTTGGGGAGGACAGCTCCTTCCCGTGCACATGCCGCCCTCTGAATGGGGAAAGGCAGGCAACAGATTGTTTGTGTTTGGTGTGTAATTTATTTACCTGGGAAGGCACAACTTCACAGCAGCATCTGGTTTCTAGCATGTTTCCAAACCTTCATCCCGGCTCATGCC
Source organism: Carlito syrichta (assembly GCF_000164805.1). Lineage (NCBI taxonomy): Eukaryota > Metazoa > Chordata > Mammalia > Primates > Tarsiidae > Carlito > Carlito syrichta. Next base: position 285,711 of record NW_007232443.1, read on the forward strand.
CCATCTGGCCCAGATGAGACCAGGGAACCAGGGCAAAGGGGGCTGGGGGAGGAACCGGTCATTCTGGGCCTCATCCCTCCCTGCTTTGCACCCTGGTGCTGTGGCTCCTCTCTGGTAGGGGGGTGTTCCAGCTGCATAGGGGAAGGCCGAAGAAGACCTCAGAGCCCCTCCTGGGAGTCCAGCAGGGCCAGGCAAGGCATGTGGGTAGTGGGTGGGTTGTGGGCCACGGGATGAGGAGCCGACTAGGGCCTTACCCTTAAGCTCTGCTCTGAGGAGTCTACTGGGTCAGCTCAGACCAGCACCTGGGCCTGGGCAGTGGTACCAAGATCTTGCTGCCTGCAGCACCCCCAACTCTCCCGCTGCTTCCCTGGGAGTCAGCCAGTCCTGATGGAGATGGATCCAGAAGGGTTAGATACACAGACCCTTCTCTGTCTCCAGATAGCCGTGTCTCCCAGAGTTGGATCAGCAGAGCTTTCAGGCCCCAGTTTCCCGCACATATTAGCTGGGCTAGGCCACAAGCAACACTACCAGCACGGAGACCCGACCTTCCTTGCATCAATCCACATCTTCAGAGTAGACTACCGCTAAGAGAGGGCAGGTCCCCTTGTGCCCCACACCGACTGGAGCCTGTGCTCTGTCACAGGCCCCTGATGGGAGTGAGTCCACTGCACATGACCAGAGAGAGGCTCAGAAAAGCGGACGGAACCAGGCTGTGTGGCTGGAGAGGGAAAGACATCAGGGAGATGTGATTCCTGCCTTCTTCCAATGTCTGAAGTGCTGTTGGATGGGCTTATTTTATGAGGCTCCAAGAGGCAGGACGAAGACCAGTGGGTGGAAATCATGGAGCAGAGTTGGCTCAATATCAGTGTGACTTGTCTAACAAAGTGGCCAAGCAGTGGCTTGGATAACATGAGGTAGTAAGCATGAGGTGTCCAAGGCAGGGAGAGATAATAATATAGAGTGCCTACTATGTGCCGGGTACTCAAACTCTGCCTTCACTTTCTTTAACAATCTACAATTCAGATATCATTGTCCCCACAGTCCATAGGAGGCAATAGACTCAGAGAGGTTAAGTCATGTGCCCAAGATCATACAGCTTGCAAATAGTAGGGCAGGTCTCTGTCCCCAAGAAAGCCTGTGCATTTTATGGGACTTATAGAGGGGAAAACTATCGTGTGGGCAAAGGAGTCATCCAAAGGATTTCCAAGACCCCTCTCCTCCTTACTACGGATTCGAAGGTCCGCTGCCCTGTGGAGGCATCTTTGCCTAGCCCACTTCCGTCACCTTGCATTTCAGTCTGAACTCAACACTTAGCTTCCCCTGGACCTTCAGGACGAGGCCACGGCAGCTGATGAAACTGCTCCACAAAGCGTGCACAATTGTGGGTGCTGGGAGTTGTCCCTCTCCCAGGTTACCTGAGGGACTCAGGTGGTCTGTCTGAGGTCAAGGAGCTGCAAGTTTTCGTGGCTCAGGTAGAATCCCCACCTCCTGAAGTCAGCCCAGTGGTTTGGTCGCTGAGGTGTGCCAGACCCTCCCTTCTCCGTGACGCTTGGGAGGGTGTGCCGTCTTTATTTATTCATGTATTTACTTCTCAACCAGAGGGGTTTTCACAGAGTCATCTGTAACTCCCAGCCTTGCAGGCAGCATTGTGCTGATGGTGCATGTTTGAGGAGGGTAGAGAGGACATTAAGTGAGTACTGATTGCCTGACTGGCCACTGGGCACCCAGGCCGGGAGCTAACAAGGTTACTTAGCACGGGGGCCTTAAGCTGCAGCCCACGCTGGGGTTATAGCAAGACAATGCCTTGAATTAGAAGAAACCTGCTCCCAAGGCTTAGGACCTGGGGCTGCTAAAAAGCAAAACAAAGGAAAAAGTCTGCCATGCTTGACTTATTACAGAGAGAACACTGGTTGGGGAAAGTTAAGGTCTAGGCAGGGCCCGCAGGAAGAAGTGTCAGTAGAGGCAATAGACTACAGTGCAGACTCCTGGAAGGGTGACAGAGGGGGTGGTGAAGACCAGAGGGTGGCAGAGAGCCCACTGGGCCCCAGCAGTGGAGGTGAGACGGCAAGCCCATGGGTTTGCCGGTGGATGGGATTCATCTGTTACTCATTCATCTATCACTTAAGGAGTGCTCTTGGGGAGCCACCATCCAGAGGCAGGACCGACCTTGCTGACCTACACCCAGCCCAGTGTCATGTGCTATGTTGGAGATGTGTCTAAAGCTCTGAGGGCCACCCCAGGAGGTTCCATGGAAGGCCTGAGAGCTTAGACAAGTCCTAAAGCCTGTGCAGAAGGGTATCAGGCAAAGAGGGGGATGGCAGAGCCACTCTAGGCTGTGGGAGCAGTACGTTGCAGAGGCCGGGAGGAGTGACAAGCCCTGTGTGTGACAGAGAGTGACAGGAAGGATTGCCCCAGGTTGCCAACAGCACAATCAAAGCTGAGAGTGTCGGCAACTGCTAAGAGTTGTGAGGAGGCGGTCACATGGTCAGGTGTGTATTCCAGAAGGATGCCCTGATGGCAGTGAGGCGGGTGGCTTGGATTTGGGAATACTGGCCCTTTTCCTGGGGGCTCCAAGCACGTTCCTAGGTACCGCAGGACTTCCTTTGGCATCTTAGGTCCCCGAGATGGGTTGAGAGGTAGAGAGGGAGCCACAGTGCACGGCCAAGATACTGCTCCTTGGCCACACAGCCAACTGGGGACAGACAGCCTGGTGCCAGGTCCCAGTCTCCTGACCCCTGGTCTGTTCCCAAATGCCCACATCCGAGATGCATAGAACAATGGCAAAATTCTGGATTATAATAACAATTATTATAATTCCATAGCACTTACTATATGCCGGGCACTGTTCTAAGCACCTTCCATGTACTAATTAATCCATGCATTCCTCAGACTAACCCTATAAGGAAGATATTATTATCCTCATTTGCAAATGAAGACACTGAGGCACAGGGAGGTCAAGGGACTTCCCAGAGTCACACACTAGTAAGTGACGCAACTGGGATTTGAATCTGGGTGGTCTAGCTCAGACCCTCCCTGTGTGGCTGGCATAGCGTAATGCAGCAGAGAGACAAGCAGTTCAAGAACTAGACAGTGAAGGGAGGGTGTCTCTCCAGGGAGGGGACTCTGGGCGCCTGTCTTACATGGAGTGACATGAGTCTCTATGAGTACTGATATCCTGCAGCTCCAGGCTCTGGTGAACGGAATGTGCTCTGGGTCAGCGGGATGAGGAGGGCCAGGGAAGGCCTCCCTGGTCGGTGCTGACCCCCTCCACGGGAAGGGCAGAGGACCAGAAGCTTCCCCCACCCTGCCTTGGCCTTAAGGGGAGGAGAGCTCCCTCAGGGTGAAACAGCCTGAGCTCTCTTGGGGTGGAACAGCCTCAGCTCCCTGGGTAACCTGCCTTGGTTTTGTTTTTGTTTTGCAGCCAGGTGTTGTTTTTCTTAATTGACTTTTTAATGAAGTTTAACACACATACAGAAAAGTACACTGACCTTAAGAGTACAGTTTAATGAATGTGGAGTCACCCCCTGGATAACCTCACCATGAAGCCTCCTGTGGGCCCCTCCCGGATGCTACCCCCACCCCCAAGTGAGGCCTGTCACTGCGGATTAGTGTTGCCTGGCTTTGAACTTCATGCAAGATGGAAGCGTGCCACGTGTTCGCTCATGCCTGGCTTCTCCCACTCAGTGTTGCATCTATGAAGTTCACTCAGGAGGTTGCAGGGGTTGTCCTGGTAATCACCACTCCTGTCAGGTGGCCTCTCATCCTGGCCACCACCCTCTGGGCAGCACTTCCCCTGGGTTAACTAGCCCTTCACACTAGACAGAAACAGGCCCTAGAACACACCTGGGGAGATAGGGCCCCAGGACATCTCAGAGCTGACATGCTGTCCTTCTGTGACTTCCTTCTCCTTTGTCTGTAGTTTTGAGAACTTTCTCTCTTCCTTGTATTCTCCTGTTGGTCTCCAAATCTAGAGCCAAAGCCAGGCCTCTGGACGGAGACACCCTCTCCTGTCCACTGGCTCAGGACTGAGTGGGCTATGCAGACCCAGGCAGAGGGTGCGGTCGGTGAGGACTTTGTCCCTGGTGGGTCTCTGTTTACTGGGGTAATCAAGGGGCTGGGGTTAGTTAGTGAATAGAGGGAACGTCAACCAGAAACCTGGCAGGATGTAGAGGAGGACAGCAGGGACAGCTTAGGTTTCTTCCAATGGGGAAATTCCAGGAATCTAGATGCTTGTAAAGAAGCAGGAAATGACAGGGACAGATGCTAATGCATATCCATAAGGCCTCACCTGGCATCATCTGGGGCTTGTTAGAAATGCAGAGTTTCACCAGGCGTGGTGGCTCACGCCTGTAATCCCAGCACTTTGGATGGTAGAGGAGAGAGGATTGCCTGAGCCCAGAGGTTCCAGATCAACCTGACCCCTGGTGAGATCTTGTCTCTACAATAAATAAAAAAATTAGCCTGGCATGGTGGCATGTGCCTGTGGTTCCAGCTATTTGGAAGGCTGAGGCAGAAGGTTCACTTGAGTCCAGTAGGTTGAGGCTGTGGTAGGTAGCCTTGAGCATGCCACTGCACTCCAGCCTGGGCAACAGAGTGAGACTCCTACTCAAAAAAAAAAAAAAAGAAAGAAAGAAAAAGAAAAAAAGAAATGCAGGGTTTCCAGTCCCACCCTGCCTTACAGATTGGAATCTGCACTTAACAAGATGTGCTTCTGACTGGACTTGGTGACTTATACCTGTAATCCTAGCACTTTGGGAGGCCAAGGTGGGAGGATTGCTTGAGCTCATGAGTTCGAGACCAGTCTCTTCTCTACCAAAAATTTAAAAATTAACCAAGTATGGTGATGTGTGACTGTAGTACCAGCTACTTGGGAGGCTGAGAAGGAAGGATCAGTTAATAAGCCCAGGAGGTCAAAGCTGCAGTGAGTCGTGATCATGCCAGAAGAGTTCAGCCTGGGTGACAGAGTGAGACCCTGATTTTTTAGAAAATGCTCTGAGACATCAAGGTTTGAGAGGTCCTGCTTTATGCAGTATACTGGGCAGACTGTCTGGGTTTGGATCTTGGCTCAGCCATTTACAGTGTGGCCTTAAGTAAGTTATTTAACCTCTGTGAGTTTCATCTATAAAGTGAGGATAATAATAGTACTCACCTCCAAGGTTGTTGTGAGATTTAAATGTGATAACCCATGTGGAATACTTTGAGCAGCTAGCACATGGTAAGCAATAAATATTACCTATTATAATCTATTACTTGGTGCCAGAGACTAGACAAGGTGCTGTTCCACATCATCTCATCCAAGTATCACAATAATCCTGAGGTAATTAGTATTGAGCCTGTTTTCCAGGTCAAGGAACTCATTTTTCAGCTGAAGAAACTGAGGCTGATGAGCTAACATGTTCCAGGAGACAGGATTTGATAGATGTGTTCTCTTTTGGTGTGGGGCGGAGAATACTCCTTCTCCCCAGTAGGTCGGGGCTGTGATACCTGCAGGCTGCTGGTGTGTTTGTGGATATTGAATTCTGTCTGTTAATCGCTAAGGATTAATTGTTAAGAATAAACACAAGGTGTTTGTCTGGCTCCCAGCAAGCTCTAAATTAAATGAGAGAGGGAATTTGAAGCCAGGGTTGGTGGGAGGAGGAGGACAGCGGCCTGAGAGAGTGAAGGGGAGAGTGCTCAGAGGCTCTGGGGCTTGGGAAGGCCTCTCTGCCCCAGGAGGCAGGCCAGGAGCCAAGGGGGTGGTTATGCCAGACAGTGGGGGCTGAGGTGGCCCCAGGAATCAGACACCACTCGGCATCCTGCACCTCAGGGAGCTGATGGGCAGAAACTCCCTGAGAAGCCTGGGAGGACGGAGGGCCTGGGCTGCACACAAGTGTGGATGGCAGTGTCCAGAGCTGAGGGATATCGGTGAGGCTTGAGGCTTAAGGCAGTCACATCTGGGCTCTGAGTCTTTTCTTGCTTATGTGTGTGGCAGCATGGTTACCATGGCCCTCAGGGGACTGCCCCCTGCTCCAGGAGCCTGGTCTCCTGTCAGGACACCTTAGTCCTCTCCTTCCTGGTCCTCCACCCTGTACCTGCCTGCCTCCTGCTGTCTCTCTCCACTTTCTGTGCTCCTCGTCTGTGCAACATAAGTCCACACTGCAGCTGCTTGTTCACCTGTCTGTCTCCCCTGTGGCCTGTGAGTGTCTTGGGGGCAAGAAACCATGCCTTATTTTTTCTGTATTCTCTCACCTTAGGGCAGGGCTTGGCACAAAGCAGATTCTTGATACCTGTTGGATGGGTGGATGGATGGACGGATGGAAGGAAGAGCGGAGTGATCATCTCCATCAAACTGGCCAGAAGGCACACACAAAAGACAGGGAGAGGCCACCTGAGGTCACAGCATTACAAGTAACCCAATGACTCCATGTTGATCACGATTTTCTGACATAGGTCTTTTGCTGTGTCAAGGCTGATTCTAGATAGCCTGTACTCAGAGACAAGACCACCCCCCACCCCTCAGTGGTTTTCTCCTCCAATATGCTCTGAATATGTTAACTCTCTGAAGACAGAATTAGAGCCAAGGGGAGTAAATGGCCCAAATGCTGTGTGCATTTGTAGGTAAACTGATGAGCTGGGAATTCAGCGTGTCCAAATCCAAGGAGCCTGGAAAGTGACCTGGCTCTCCAAGTCCCCACCTTGGCTCCCCCACCAAAGCTGTTCACTTGTCTTTGCCCCGGGCATACTCCTCACCACTCACCATCTCCACTCCCTCCAACCTCAGGGTGCCCCCAGATGGACTTGGTCCTATTATTTTTTCAGAGCATTTGAGATTCCTGTGGTAGTGAACAGGAGTGTCCCACAACTAGGCTTGGAGTAGGGCCCCAGGACAGCCCCAGCCCCACCAGTGTCCTAAACTAGGCCTCTGGCACAACCTAAGGCCTTAGCTCTGCCCATTCACTAACAGGACTCTCAAATACTCTGAAATCTCAAACACAGCATACAGTGTCCCTCAGGATGCAGTAGGCACTTAAGTCCTCCTGGTGATACTGGAATGTGGTGGTGGGGGTTCAGGACCAGAATCAGAGACCTGCAACCTCTGGGCAGAGGGAAGCTAGGCCTGCTTGAACACAAAGAATACTGTATTGTGTGGAAGCAGCCTGGAAAAGTGGAAAGAACAGGAGTATTAGGGGTTTTACCTTCCCTAATTACTATGTGTTCTTAAGGAAAGTTCCTGAACATCGTCTGTCAGTGATAATAATATTGTATTCTTATTTAGTTGATGCAAGCTGTTGTAATAGAAACGCCCTAAATCTCAGTGGCTTAACACAATGAGATTTATTTCTTGCTTGTGTAGAATCCAGTAGGCAGTGGATATCTGCTCCACGTGGTCATTTAGGGATCCAGAGTAACATGAGAATTCATTGTCCTTAATTTTTGGATCTCATGGTTACACTGGATGTCACCATTCAGAGGTAGAAGGCGGAAGGGAGAAAATGTGGAGGCTGAAGTAGGAGGCTTTTGTAGACCAGGCTCAGGTATGACATTCATCACTTCTGCCCACAACCCACTGACCACAAATTGGTCACATGACCTACCTAGACACATGGAAGTCTGGGAAAGCAGAGTTTCTGGCTGGATAGCGGCTTTCCAGCAACAACTCCAAACGATGAAGGAGTTGTCCCTGGTGGACAGCTTATCACCCCGGCCAAAGCACCTATTTGCAGGATGGTTGGGAATGCTTAGAAATAAGAGAACACTGAAAGTGCACCTGGCATTAGTACGTTCTGGGTAAATGTCCCTTCCCCCTGTTTCTTCTCAAACAAGGAGCCCCTCCCTCACTGCTTGTCTGACACCTCCATTTGGATGGGAAAGCCCAGCTGGCTGGAGCCTGCTGTTGCCATGAACTTGTTGCAGGTGCACGCTCAGCCTTGGCCTGGCTTAGCCAGACCCAGCTGGGTAGCTCCTCCTGGCTGAGCCCAGCTGTGGCTCCTCATGTGCGTGGTCTTCAGGAGACGTGAGTGTGCTAGCAGTGAATCTGTGGCCATCATTATCGGCAGCTTTCACTTCTTGAATGATAAATATGTAACCTTGGAGTCTGTGGCCAGGGTTTGCCACTTACTAACACCAGGCTTGTTCCTCCTCAACAGATGCCGGGCAGCTAGAATCAAGGGTATGGCAGGAATGAGCTTTCCACAGGATACCTGGGCAGGATGCCTGGGCAGGGTGTGACTCACTGAGGTTGCCAGCATCAGCAGTAAGGTCTCTTGACTGGGGCTGGGGCTGGAGAATAGTATGCCCAGTTCGACAGGGTGACCAACTTTTCCCAGTTCACCCAGGACGCACTGGCTTTAGCACTGAACGTCCCAGCCCCTGAAAACTCCTCTCTGCCCCAGTTCAGGCAAATCAGGACAGTTGGTTGCCCTGGAGTTAGATGTAGAACGATAACAGAAAAAGAGTGTGAGCTTTGGAGTCAGATGGGCCAAAGTCCAAATCACTGGCTGCACAGCCTAGGGCAAGTTCTGTGAACTCTGTGAGCCTCAGTTGCCTTACCAGCAAAATGGGGTTAATATAGACCATTGCACAGAGCCAGGTTCATGATGGGTAAGATATAATATGTAAGGAGCTTGGTTCACCCTTGCTTGTAGGTGGAGTCTGGCCCCTGCCTTACTCTTCCCTGTGACCAGGAGGCCTGTCTGTCCTAGGGCAGTCCATTCTCTCTTTGCCTAGTGCTCTGGCAGTTAGAAACATCCCTTTTAGGCACCACTACCCACTGGTTCTCCTGGACCTGTACATGTCACAGTCCCTGAACCCTGAGGTTGGTGGTCACGTGCCCCACTGTCTGAGCAGATGGTTCAGTGTGGACCTGAAGCTATGCCATCTCAGATGGGCAGGAGTTGCATCTGTGGTGAAGAGACCAGGGGCTGTAGAATTAGAGCAAAATGGCAGTGGTATGTGACAGTGCTGGCTCCCTCCCCTCTTCTTTCTGTTTCTGGTCAATCTCAGTTTTGCCCATTGCAGGCACCATGTGAGACCTCCAGTGTTAGACAGGGTACCCTGTTCAGCCTCGTTTGCCCAGAACTTTCCTGACAACCACAAATGACTGTGCAGTTCATCCTCAGGGGCACGGTTGCCTCTAAACTGTACAGTGCACAACTTGAACAACCATGCAGAGTCGGGTATCCACTGGGGGTTCTAGTGGATAAATAGGTTGACTTCAGTTTGAGGGCTCATGCTGTGTCCCGTTAAAGTAAGCAGGCACCCCCTGTTCCCAGGCATTCCCCGTCAATATGTAGGCTTTGTGGGATTAAAGTCCTTGTATCTGTTTTATCTCATTATCCATCCCCCATCCTAGGTCAGTATTTGCAAATTGGTGTGCACATTAGAATCAGCTAGAGGGCTTGTTAAAACACAGCTTGTTGGGGCCTAACCCCAGAGTTCCTCTTTGAGTATGTCTTGGATGGGGCCCAAGAATGTTCATTTCTAACAATATCTCAGGTGATGTTACTGGTCTAGAACCTCCTTCAAGAACCACTGTCCTCGGTTACCTATCATAGTAGCCTGTTCAAAGAGACCAGGGTTCAGCTCCTCTCCCTGCCTCTTATCAGTGACATTAATCTAGGAATGCCACCTGGGAGTGGTAACTCTTGCTTTTAGTACCTTGGGGTGTTGTTTGGAGGATCAGATTAGACAATATGTGTTCCAGTGCTACAAATGGTTTGATAACCTCGCGGTGTTGTCTGTAGCTGGTTATTTCCTCTCTGGGCTACAGATGTTGTCCCTCTATCTTCTTGTGGTCTGTTCTAGTCTTCTCCTTTTAAGAGGTGTACACCTCTTCATCTCTTACCATAAAAAATACCTGCTGCAGAGAAAGGGGCTGCTGCAGAGAGATTTGGAGCTGCACGCCAGTAGCCTGTCAAAGTCACACTCCCAAAACGGAGGTGCAGTTATGCTGGTGCAAACCTGCATCGTGGCTCTAGCCACCCAGGGATGCGGCTGCTGGCAGGACTGGAAGTTAGTCTGGGAGAGGCCTCTGCTAAACATCTTCCCTGGGCACCATGGGAATCCTTTCAGACCAACGAAGAGATACCCAGGGAACCCAAGGCTTTGAGCCTGGAGACCCAATGGAGTAAGTTTGAGACCAGTCATGCATATTTGTATGAATATGTGTGTGGGTACATTTTATATGGACATACAAGCGGCCTACATGGGAACAAATGTATGTGTGCACAGACGCATGATGGCAGGTGAGAATGAAGCATTGACGTTGTATGACTAATGCTGATGTCAGCCAGGGGGGTCTGGCTGATGTCAGCATCGAAGGGAAGACTTGAGAAACAGCGAGCTAATTACTGCTAGACCCACAAAATTCTTTATAGGGAAGCAATGACCTAGAATGCAAAATAGGTTTTATTTTGTGTGGAAAACTGGCGAATTCTAGCAAGAAAAGTACAGAGATGGCTGGAATCGCTGGGATACTGGCGGAAGGTGAGAAAGGAGTTCACAGTGTGTGGGTGGGAAAGAATTGAATAGATGCCACTTGAAACTGTCCTGTTCTAGAACAATGCAGAAAATGTATCTGTCTATAGATGTACACTCACACACAAACATTCAACAATAAGCATCTAGTGAGTAACCTACATTCTGCCACTTTCAGGCAGTCATCATCTTTCACCCATGTAACCTGCAATTGCTTCCTAACTGATTTAGGTGCCTCCAATTTCTTTCCACCTCTATCTAAAATAGAGATCTGATCATATCACTGCCTGACTTTAAACCTTTCATGACTCCTCACTGTGTGTGTAATAAATATCTACACTTGCCATCCCCAGAGCCTGCCATGCCATCTTGGGCTTCTCTGGCTTTCCTTTTCCTCTGGTTGTTCCCATTACTGAGATAGTCCTTCTTGACATGGGAAGCCTGTCATCTTTTTTTTTCCTGAGTTGAGGTCCCACTCTGTTGCCCAGTGTGAAGTGCAGTGGCATGAACATGATGATCACAGCTCACAGCAGCTTCGACCTCCTGGATTTATGTAATCCTTCCACCTCGACATCCCAGGTAGCTGGGACTATAGGTATGCACCACCATGCTTGGCTAACTTTTTTTTTTTTTTTGATAGAGACAAGGTTTCACTATGTCCAGGCTGGTCTTGAACTGGGCTCAAGCAATGCTCCCGCATCAGCTTTCCAGAATGATGGGATTATAGGAATGAGCCACCGCACCCAGCCCTGTCATCTTTATAAACCCTTCTTTGGATGTGTCTCCCAGGGTCCAGCAAGTGGGTCCATTACAGTTGCTGGATTGTAGGATGTCATTGATTCTGAGCTAAACTATGAATTTAAGACACACCACCTTAATAGACACCTAATAACAGACACCACCTTAAATGCATATACATCAGTGGTACAATATATCCACATTCAGGAACTTCGACATGTGGGGCAGCATATTGTGCCCCGTAGGCCCATAGCTGTTCCAATATCATAGACCATTGTGCTGTGGTCCGCTTCATTTGTGGCTGGCCGCTGAGCCCCAAGGTGTGCTCCCCGGGGGCAGGTGGCACCTGGCATCCTCACACTCAGTGACTGCCAATTGACCAAGTCTACTAAAGTCTACAGGGGACATAAGATGAACCAGATGGCCAGGCGTAGTGGCTCAAGCCTGTAATCCCAGCACTTTGGAAGGCAGAGGCAAGAGGATTGCTGGAGCTCAGGGGTTCAAGACCAGCCTGAGCAACATGGCGAGACCTCATCAAAAAATTAGACAGGCATGGTGCCACATGCCTGAAGTTCCAGATACTTGGAAGGTGGAGGCAAAAAGATCACCTGAGCCCAGTAGGTTGAGGCTGCGGTGGCTGTGAGCATGCCACTGCACTCCAGCCTGGGCGATAGAGTGAGACACCAGCTCAAAAAAAAAAAGAACCAGATGCGGAACTTGACCCTTGATCGAAACACTCAGACTTTAACTCCTGAAAGGCCTCTTATGGCTCCTCTTTCTCATCACAGACTAACTGGCCGGATAAAAGAACTGAAAATGATCTTTTAAAACTTAGAACGGGGGGAGTTGAGGCCAAGGAAAGTTGAAAGTGGAAAGCAACTGCCTGCAGCCAAGAATGGAGTTCAAGCTTCTGGACTCACAGGCATTCTTTTGTTGTTGTTGTTGTTGTTTTAGTTGGAGTCTCACTCTGTCACCCAGACTCAGGTAGACAGTATTGACTCCTTAAAGGGTGAATCTTAAAGCTACAGCGCATCTCTCAACTGGAGCCTGGTAACTGGACTGCTTGTTGGGCTCTTGCTTCTACACCAGGTGTTTGACTTGTGTGATCTCTCTCGTTCACCTCTCACCATAACTCAGGAAGCTAGGTCTTATTACCCCCGTTTCACAGAGCAGGAGTGGGAAGCTGAAGGAGAAGAAATAACTTGTCCATGTTACAACAGCGAGTGAGAGGTGGACTGTGGATCTGGTTTGGGGGAGCCCCTACTCTGCCATGTTGCTGATGTCTTCTGCATCACTGCCCAAAGCTTTTCTCTTCAATAAAATGAGGGGATGGGGACAATAGTTCTATGGGAATAGACAGTCCTGAGAAGATTTGGAAATGTGTGTTTGAAGGTGTTTTAGCTGGAGAATGGCTGGCAGGAGCTACTGGCATTCAAAGGGCAGGACCAGGGATGCCAAACACGGTGGAGCATTGTCCCACCCAGAATTCTGAGGTCCCCCCTGGTGGCCAGCCTCCAAGATGACCCCAATCATCCTCCCCTCCTTGGATCCACATCTCAGGTAATGCTCTCTCACCTGTACTGGGGTTGGTCTATGAGCCGAAAGGGATGATGTCATTTCTAAGACTTGGTGATAAAGGACTGTGGCTTCCATCTGGGTTCCCACCAAGGATCACTGGCTCTGGGGAAAACCAATCATCGTGTTGCAAGCAGCCAGGTGGAGATGTCCTCATGGTGAGGAACTGAAGCCTCCAGCCAACAGTCCTAAGAAATTGAGGCCTGATGCAGCCACATGAGGAAGCTGGATCTCATGAGACCCTGAGCTAGAATCACCCAGCTCAGCCACTCCCGGTTTCCGGACTCGCAGAAACTGTGAGGTTATAAACGATCGTTGTTCTAAGCTGCACGGTCTTGGGGTAATTTGTTATGCGGCAGTAGATAACGAATACAGCCCCATTAAGAGATACCGCCAGCCTGTGATTGCTGGAAGAACTTGGCAGAGCCCTATGGATGGGGGTTGGGTTCTGAGAAGCAAGACTGGTATCACTGCAGGAGAGTGCTATAGGAACTGTGGATCTGGGTGTCTGCTCCATAGCTGGGCTCTGGGCTGCCTGACTCCTGCCTCGGCTCTGATGGGAATGTGTGTGTGGGTCCACACCTCTCTCGGAGCCCCAGGGCTTGGGGAGAGCTTGGCTGTGGGAACAGCCTGGCCACTGTCTCCTGGTCATGACAGTGACGGGACCCGCTGGGCGCAGCTCCGGGCCCAGCACAGTCTGTGCTTTATTATGGCCCCTCTTGTTTTTCAAAACCTCTTTCATTTTGCATGAGCAGACAGATGTGAGGGCCTTGCAGGCTCACACAGGCTGCCGTTCTGGGAAAAGAAAAAGATATTTTGGGTTCCCCGCTCTTTCTGTGGAGGGCCAGTCTTCTTCTCGCTTTATTTTTTCATGTTTCTTTTTAAAGGCGTGATTGTCCGCCTCCCCACCCCCAACACGCGCAGCCTCCACTCTCTTCAGGGGCAGGTGTCTTGGATCTGCTCTTTTAAACCTGTGTGACCTTGAACAAATGCCGCATCTTCTCTGAGTTTTAGTTTTCTCATCTGTGAAATGAGGATAGTAATATGCACCCTGTGAGATTAGAATAAGATCATGAACATGACAGTCCTTTGTAAATGAACCTTGTGGCTCTGCCACAGGGTCCTGTGTGGCCTTGCACACGCTGCTTTGTGTCTCTGGGCTTCAAGTTCCTCCTGTTTTCCTTCCTCCCTGTGATGAAAGGAGAGCCCTTCTGACCTTGCAGTGGGGACCAGGGTGAGGCCGTGATCTCCTGGAAAGGAGCCCACTGTGGGGCCAGGACAGTCCATCTACCTTCTCCCTCCACTTCCCTAGATATGCTGCAAGGCCAAGTGACATGGCCTGGTCCCCTGGGAAAAGGACAGCCGCATGGAGTAAGGGAGGCAGTGAGGGCCTCTCCACAGCCTGACCTGGATCTCCATTACAGGTGGCTTCAGCGACCCACGGCTGCCAGAGCAGCCAGAGAAGCATGCCAGCCGGGCCTTGGCTCTCCTAAGTTACTTCTCTCACCTGCCTCATCTGTCTGTCCACTGATCATTTACTCCACAAGTATTTATGAAGCACCAGCTATGTGCCAGGTCAGGGAGATTGTGGGGAACAAAACAGGCTCGGTCCCTGCCCCCTGGAGTTTGCAGGAGAGAACAGGAAACAGATGTCAGACAAACACACGCCCAGGAAAAAGAGATCCTGGGGAGAGAATCAGGGTGCAGGGAGGGGGCTCTAAGAAGACTTTTAGGAAGAACTAACAATTACATAAGGCTTGAAATCAGAGCAGAAGTTGATCAGGAGCCTGAGATGACCCAAGTCTACCGAGAGCATGGTGCTTGCTTGGAATGGGCAAGTCTGTGTCAGGGGGAGAGTTCAGGATGTGGGGAGGGGCCAGCAGGGGTTTTGGAGGCTCCCCCAAGTTTTTCAGAGGCTGAAGGGGACTCAGGTCTGCTGTCTCTCCCTACCTTTTCCATCACTGGATTCCCCCAGCCCTTAAGCAGTCTTGCTTCCTAGGGAAAGATCTCCCCAGGGCCAAGTAAATCGGGTCTCAGCCTGTGCCTTTGGGGGTGTCCCAACAGTGAGAGCACTGGGCAGTGACTTGGAAAGGTGGGAGAAGAGGAGTGACCAAGAAGTAACTTCCCCAGATGGTCCCCTAAAAGACAAAATGCATGTATACATGCATGCAATTGGCCCCTGGGACCTGAGGCCTAGGAGGGATCTCTTGCAATAATCCTACTCCATCCTCACCCCAACTAACACTTTCTTTCCTGTCTTGTGGAGGGATCACGGACCAGACTGCACTCTCCTGCATGGAGGTGTGGGCTGGACAACAGTCACTGGCAGGTTTTATCCATAATCAATCAGCAGATCTGGCTGCCACCACCTCGAGTCTACCACTCCCATGGCACAGGGACAAAGCAGCCATTCACAGGGAGCAAAGACCTGTGGAGACCGAGCCCTGTCACTCACCTACACCGAAGGTTCCTAAGGGAGGCAGTGCATGACCGGATGGCTGCTTCTTCAGGATTCAGTCTCAATTTGTAGAAAGCCTACTATGTGCCAGATACTGATGGGGCCTAAATGGGGAAGGCGTTTCAAGCTCTTCCAACGGGAGTTTCACAATACAGAACCAGATGAGGGCTGACTGCTCTGGTCTTCAATTTTGGCCCTGAACCCCTTTTCCTACTTACCCCCCTGCTCTTTGGAGTTTCCCAGAGTCCCGGGCTAAGACGGTCTCTTTCAAGTCAGCTCTCTAACCCTACTGCCCAGCCACAGCCATTGTGCAGGGTCTCAAGTCCCTGACTGTTCTCCTGAGCCTCCTTCCTGCCTCCCCCTTGGGCCATGGGCCCTCTCAGTCTTCCTCTCTTGCCAGTTCACCCCGATGATGATGATATTTCTACTTAAAAATAAATTGCTGCAATCGTTAATTGCAGATAATAAGTGCTTCATTTTATTTAAATGTGGCTCTTGGAGGCTCTGGGAACAATTAGAAGAAAACATAGGGCAGTGCTAGGTGCATGTTTTCAAGCATATAATTTTTTTTTTTATCATACCTATGTTTGTAGGATCTGGAAAAAGAAAATGTGCCCCTCCTTCTTAGTCATGCACAATTTACGTGCAATAATAACAATAATAATGATGATAATAATAATTTCTGGCTTTTTCTGGATTTCATACTTGGCTTCCAAGAAAGCTGGGCAGTCACCATGCACTTTCCCAAAGGAGAGAGGTAAGATTAGCCCCAGTGTCATCACCCTTTGAAGGTGATGACAGTCTGGTCCTTATGTCTGGGGACTGGGTTGGAGGTGGGCCCAGAGGTGACCTTCTACCTGTGTGGTCTGAGCAGTCCTGAGAGGGTCACCATCAGACCTCTCACCATGTTTACAATTTCTCCTTCATTCAGAGTCAAAATGAGAGCCAGGTGAGAGGCTGTGGTGATCCTTTTTTTTTGAGTCAGAGACTCACTCTGTCGCCCAGGCTGGAGTGCAGTGGCGTCAATTCACTGGACTCCAGCGTCAACTCACTGGGCTCCAGCTACCCTTCCACCTCAGCCTTCCAAGTAGCCGGAACTACAGGTGCACGCTTCAACGCCTGGCCAATTTTTGATTTATTGTAGAGATACGGTCTCGCCAAGTTGCCCAGGCTGATCTCAAACCCGTGGGCTCAGGCAATCCACTCACCTCAGCCTCCCAAAGTGCTTGAATTACAGGCTGAGCCACTCAAACTCCTCTTTCTGCAGTGGAGGCAACTGGGCCCCAAGAAGTGATCTTCCTCTCGGGTTATGAAACATGTTAATAACAGAACCAGAAAGAGGACTGTGCTTGGGAGATAGGACAGCAGGGTCCTTAAACCCTGGGTCTGGATGCATCTCCTGCCACAGCACTGGTGGTGTGACCCTAGACCCGTTGCTTGGTCTCTTTGTGCCTATTTCTTATTTTGGGAAAAAGTAGAAATAATGATACTTTATTGTAAGGAATAAAGAATGTAATATATGCAAACGTTTCCAGCACAGTACCTGTGCATGATAGATGCTCAATTTTCTCCTGTTCTTCTTTTCAAAGCTCTGCATTCTTCAAGAGTCTATTGTTTACATGCAAATATCCCTGGGGGGACAGCACCTTTGACCCTGGGCTTAATGACTCCTGGGGAGTACCTGTGGAGAAGTAGGAGAAGAAAGAGGTCAAAGTCATCCCTTTAGCCCTCTACCCAGCCTGACCTTGTGAGGTCATGCTGAGATACCCTCTCCTCCCCAGTCCTTAGGTCTTTTCCTTCCTCGCTTGTGTGTCCCAGCTGGGTCTGCCCAGTTTCAGTCTGGAAAACTAGACTGTCGGGCTGTTTCATCTACATTTATCAAGCACCTACTATATGCCAGATACTGCTAGCTACTGAAGCTGTAAAGATAAATAAGAGGTGGTTTCAGCTCTCAAGGAACTTACAGACTGTAGTGAAAGAGACATTTCACAGTTGGATTTATTGTGATGTTAAATGACAGGCAGAGCTACCTGCGAGGAACTATGGAAACCCGAGGAAGCATGATGGAGGACAAATTGTCCAGCATCTGGGGATTCAGGTGGCCACCTGGGGAAGCCACACCTGAGTGAGGTCTTGAAGGATGTGTAAGAGTTGAACCAAGGAAGTTTACAGAAAGAAGGGGAAGTGTGACCTAAGGCTGGAAGGTTGCAGCTGGGTGTATGGATGACCTTAGTGGTTCAGAATTATAGCTTGTGTGCTGTGCGCCTGGAACAGTGAGAGATAGGGACAGAGAGAAGGGCAGGGGTCTTTGTGGATGGCTTTCCAATGCCCATGTTGAGGACCTTGGGCTGTGGGAAGGGAATATCTAGCTGCTGTGGAGTTATCACTTGTCAGGTGAACCAGAGGCCTACAGTTCTTTCGACTGGACTTGGTGTGCTAAGGTAGATCTCCAGGATCCTTGGGTGATTAACGCCTCCTCTGGGCACAACAGGGCAGGTGACCCTTTAAAAAAAATAGCAGCTTTATTGAGATATAATTCACATACCATACACTTCACTCACTTAAAGTTTATACTAAATGGTTTTTAGTATATCCAGAGTTGTGGAACCATCAACATGGTCCATTCTGGAACATCCTCAGTACCCTAAAAAGAAGCCCTGTACCCATAGCAGTCATTCTCCATCCCTGTCCCTGACATAGGCAAACACTAATCTGTGTATGTATAGTTTCACCTATTCCACAATTCACATAGATGGAATTATACACTTTAAGGCTTTTGTCACTTAGCACAATGTTTTTAAGGCCTATGTTATAGCATGAATTTGCATTATATTTATCAGTTCAACCATTGATGGACATTTGCTTTGTTTTCAATTTTTGGCTATTATGAAAAATGCTATGATGAGCATTTGTATATACATTTTTGTGTAGGTGTAATTTTTACTTCTCTTGGTAGAAACCTACAAGTGGAATTGCTGGATCCACGGGAATTCTATTTAACCTCTTGAGGAACTGCCAGACTCTTTTCCAAAGTGACTGCACCATTTTATATTTCCACCAGTAGTGTGAGAAGGTTCCAGTTTCTTCGCATCCTCTCTAACTATTGTTACTCTGTCTTTTTTTTTTTTTTGAGTTGGAGTCTCACTCTGTCGCCCAGACTGGTGTGCAGTGGCCGTTCCCAGCCACCGCAGCCTCGACCTGCTGGGCTCCAGCGATCCTTTTCCCACAGCCTTCCAAGTAGCCGGAATTACAGGCACGCGCTACCACGCCCGGCTGATTTTTTGATTTATTGTAGAGATGAGGTCTCGCTGCCCAGGCGGGCCTCGAACCCGCGGACTCAGGCAATCCACTCACCTCAGCCTCCCAAAGGCGCGGGATTACAGGCTGAGCCACCAAGCCCGGCTTGTCTTTTTTTTTATTACACCTGTGTTAGTTTCCTTTTGCTGCTGTAACAAATTACCACACACTTAGTTGCTTTACACAACATAAATGATTGTTTTCCAGTTCTGGAGGTCAGAAGTCTGAAATGAGTCTCGTAAGGCTAAACTCAAGGTGCTAGCAGCGCTGTCTTTGTGGAGACCCTAGGGGAGATTCTGTTTCCCCACCTTTTCTATCCTCCAGAAGCTGCCCTTATTCCTTGGTTCGTGGCCCCCTCCAACTTCAAAGCCAGTGTCACTCTGACCTCTGCTTTTGTCACATTTCCTTCTTTGACTCTGACTCTCCTGCCTCCTCTTTCAAAGGACCTTTGTAATTACACTGGGCCCACTTGGATTATCCAGGATAATCTCCCCAACTCTGAATGCTTAATTTAATCATATCTGCAATGTTCCTTTTGCCAGATAAGGTAACATATTCACAGGCTCTGGGGGGTTAGGATGGAGGACATCTTTGGAGAGCCATTATTTTGTCTACCACAACAACCACCCAAGGGTCGTGAAGTGGTACCTCATGGTGTTTGTATTTTTCTGATAACTAATATCGTTGAGCATCTTTTTATATGTTTATTGGCAATTTAGATATCTTTTTGGGGAAATGTCTTTCAGATCCTTTGCTCATTTTTAGATTGGGCTGTCTTTTTAGTATTGAGTTGTAAGAATTCTTTACACATTTCAGAGACGAGTCTTTTATCAGATATATATGATTTACAAATATTTTCTTCCATTTTATGGGTTATCTTTTTCACTTTCTTGATGGTATCCTTTAAGTGCAAAAATTCAAATTTTGATGAAATCCAGGTGTGTGTGTGTGTTTCTTTTCATTGTTGCTTGGCTTTGGTATCATATCTAAGAAACCATTGCCTAATCTGAAGTCATGAAGACTTATACCTATGTTTTCTTCCAAGAGCTTTTATGTTTTTAGCTCTTATATTTAGTTCTTTGATCAATTTCGAGTTAATTTTTGTATATAGTGTGAGGTAGGGTCCAACTACATTCTTCTGCATGTGAATATCCAGTTGTCACAGCACCATTTGTTGAAAAGACTCATCTTTCCTCATTGAATGGTCTTGGCACCATTGTCAAAAATCAATCTACCTTAATTGTGAGAGTTTATTTCTAGACTCTTATTTCTATTCCACTAATCTAAATGCCCACTCTTATGCCAATACCACACTATCTTGATTGCTGTAGCTTTGTAGTAAATTTTGAAATTGGGAAATGTGAATCCTTCAGTTTTGTTCTTCTTCAAGATTGTTCTGGCCATTCTTAGTCCATTGCAATTCTTTATAAATTTTAGGGTCAGTTTATCAATTTCTACAATGAAGTTAGCTAGATTTCTAATAGGGACTATGTAGATCAATTTGGGGAATGCTTCCATCTTGCAATATTAAGTCTTTCAATCTATGGACATTGGATGTCTTTCAATTTTTGTAAATCTTTCATTTTTTAAAATAATGTTTCATAGTTTTCAGAGTATAAAGTGGGCATTTCTCTTGTTAAAATTATTCCTAAATATTTAATCCTTTTTGATGCTATTGTAAATTAAATTATTTATTTTCCAGTTCCACTTTTGGATTGTTTGTTGCTAGTGTATAGAAATGCAGTAGATTTTTATGCGTCGATATTGTACCTTGCAAGCTTGAACTCATTAATTAGCTATAACAATTTTTTAGTGAATTCCTTGAGGCTTTTTAAAATATAAAGTATTATGTCATCTAAAAATAGAGATAGATGGTTTTAATTCTTCCTTTCAAATCAGAATGCCTTTTATTTCTTTGTCTTGCCTAATTGCCCTGGCTGGAAACTCCAGTACAATATTAATACAAGTGATGAGAATGGATATTCTCGTTTTGTTCCTGAGCTCAGGGGAAATGCATCTACTCTTTTGCCATTAGATATAATGTTAACTACAGGTTTTTCCTAGATTTCCTTTATAAGGTTGAGAAAATTTTCTTCTATTCCTAGTCTGTTGAGTGTTTTTTATCATGAATGAGTGTTGAATTTTGTCAAATGCTTTTTTGTTTTTGGTGTCTATTGAGGTGATCATGTGGTTTTTGTCCTTTATTCTATTGATGTAGTATATTACATTTACTGAATTTCTGATGTTAAACTAACCTTGCATTCCTGGGATAAATCCCCTTTGATCATAGTACACAATATTTTTTATATGCTTCTGAATTCAGTTTGCTAGTATTAAGCAACCACTCTGATGTCAGGATTCCCTGGAGGCAGAAAATTTCTGCTCCTTCCTTCTAAATAATTCTATTAATTTATTTTCAATAATCTTTTTTACTTCTCTTGGCTCCATCTTTCCCTTATCACCCCAAGAAACATGAGCTGATGACAATGAGAATGATCACTTCTGAGCCCCTTGTCTTTAAGGTTTGGCTCAGATATCCTCTTGGGAAGGAAACTTTCCCTAGCAGCTCCCCTCCACTCATCCAGCCCCCTCATGTCACCTGTGCGCCCACTATTCTTGGCATATAACTTGTTGTAACACTAACTGCTTTGTCCTGTGGTTGATTAATCAATTGTTTGTCTCCCCTGCTTGAATGCCAGCCCCTCAAATACATGAATGCAGGAATTCTTGATCCTGCATTCAGGTAGTCCCTCACTTTGCTGGACTCTGATAGTCTACAATTAGAGGTTAGTTCCTTGATTTTTTGTTTTTGATTTTCTTTTTTTTAGAAAAACACACAGGACTTTATTTTTCCCATCACAAAGGGCAGGTCTTTGTAGGGTGGGAGAGCGAACTCTATCGGCAGGATTGACTTGCCAGTGATGAGTGGTCTCTGCAGGACCACAAAGACAGTCTCCAGGAACATCTTGGAGATGTAGTGGTCCTTACTGACTGGCTTGGGCTTCTTCTTGCCTTTACCACTCTTGGAGACCTCAATCCACATCTCCTTCACGTTCTCCTGAAACACGTTGCAGTGCCTGTCGAAGGCCTTGACATGTCCCACGAATTCCTTATTGTTGTGGCAGTTGATGAGCACTTGGGTGTTGTTCTTGACAGACTGCGTGAGCACAAGGAGTGGAGCCATGTTAAATCATTCTTCCTCCCGCTTCTGCAGCTCTTCTGGGGTCATCTCACTCTTGGACTTGTTGAGGAGGCTCATGGTGGTGGCTGCACTCTCTCAGATCACTTGTATCTTGGTTCATTCTTTTGACTTTAGAATTTGTCCCCAGTAAAAGACAAATACATTAGAAGAAGTAATGTGCTAAAACTTAGCTGTCACAACCAACTTAGAGTAAGTGAGGGAATCCATTCTTCCTGGAGAGAAGGCTTTGTTTGGGAAGGAGGAAAATGTGAGGGAAGGAGAGAAGGAAGGCACTGGGATCATTGTCAGCCACTTGGCAGTACCCACTGTTTTCCTGAAGCTTGTCTATAATCTGTGGATCCTTTTAATCCCAAAACATTTCACAGGGTTAATTAACATGGAGATGCAGAACTTTTATCATCAGCAATGATAAAAGTGAACCTGGTTTCAAATCCCAGCTTTTATACTTGTTAGCTGTGTGACCTTGGGCAAAGTATTTAACCTCTCTCTACCTCCATCTTTCATTTATAAACTTGGAGTAAGAGTAGTACATACTTAATATGCTTTTGCTAGAGTTAAATGAATCAATGAATGTAAAAGGTGTGGAATAATCTGGCACATGGTCCACCCTCAAAGAGTATCAGCTGGCATCTTTATTAACAGGAGCCCGCATCTGTGACATGCTATGTCCCTGATAGGCTACATGCCACCTGGGGTGCAATATGCCATGCTGTTGCTTTGGCTGTAACTCTAATGTCTCCTGTCCTTACAGGATTGCTTGTCTGGTCCAGCTCCCTTGCAGTCCTCAGAGCCTCCCCACCATGGATCCAAGGTCACCATCCCACCATCATTCCCAAAGAACAGCTCCATGCTGGTGGTTGAACAGGCCACCAGCCCTCACTCTGAGTCCCCCTTTGGGGGCTATGGGGTCCTTTCCCACCATCAAGCCATCTGCAGTGCCACCCTAGCTTACTCAACAGTGGCTTTAACTCCAGACATTCAGAGAAAGAGTTGGGGTCTTGGTTTCCTCCCTCCCAGAAGCCCCTTGAGCTCCTTGAATACATGGCTCTGCCTTCCTCATGGCCAAATACATCTGGGGTGGTGGCAGCCTTTCTAAACACAGAAACAACATCCTCGTGCCCTTTGCTTGGGTCAGGAGTGATCCACTGGCCTTAAAGTTCTACAAGTAAATATAAAAATAGAATATGAAAGAAATATAAATAAGTCATCCAAGTGATTTTTCCTATACTCACAACACATTGCCCCAGAGTGATGTCCTTCCTCTCCCTTCCCCCACACAGCATATTTGTCTTAATGGTTTAAATGCTACTTCCTGACATTTAAATACACACACACACATACACACACACAACAGTAGGCGTTAATACCCTTTTTATAGATGGGGAAACGGAGGCTCAAAGAAACCAAGCAATTTACCTAAGTGTTTCAACCCCAGAGCAAATTCTCTTGACCTCCACATTGTCCTGCCCCTCGAGGGTGGTGGTCTGTGAGCTGTGGTCCCCCCTGGAGTTGGCCCATCAGAGAGGGTGGTGGACCTGGCTGCTTGACCAGGGCTGAGGATATCAGGCACAGGTGGCCTCTTCTGTCCCCTCGATATGGGCCCAGGGGCAGGTGGTGGGTGCCTAGGAACTGGTATGTTGGCCCCTTGGAGAGGCTGCAGTAGCTCAGAACAGGTGAGGAGGCCATGTGTGAGGCCTTGGGGAATGTGGCTGATTCTTCAGAGGCCGGCTCCAGCTACCTGCCCACCCTAGAGCCGGGACCTGGGGTCAGCTCCGTGTCCAAATTCAGGGAAGGCCCCTTCTTCATACAGATCTCTCTGCCTTCAGGGCAGCAGGAGGGGTGCGTTTTTGGGCTGAGCAGCAGCTGATCGGAACGGATGATATGTTTTCACTCTGGTGTGTTCAACAGTGCGAATCGGACAGGGAGCGGAAACGGGAAAGATAAGTGGGAAATAAATCACCCAACTTGATTTAGTCATAATAGTAAGGAAAGGGGATTGCTGGGCTGTGCTCAGAGCCTTGATCAACGGATCCAGGGGCAGGAATCGTGGCTTCCTCTGCCCTGCCTCCACCTCCCGAAGCCCCCTGCAAAAGGAGATGCTTTGGGTAACAAATAGGTGGTGGGTGCCTTCTGAGCTTGCTGAGAGCCCTGAGGCATGGGGGCAGCTCTGTGGTGCCCAACAAGCCCCTTCTCTCAGAGGACAGCAGACAGAGGGAATACAGCAGGGTGGAGGGCCCAGACGCAACCTGCCTCCCATCCAGGGAGACCTGCCCAGCTATGCCTGGGGAAGGAGCTCTGCCTATGGAGTTTCTCAGAGGGCATCAGTCACTGTTGGTGGGCGAGGCAGGGGAAGTGCTTGGGGAAACTAATTCCTCCTATTTTTAATGCTCTCCAGAAAGCATCTTGGCCTTCCCTTTTTCCAGGCAAGAGTGACCCCAGCTTTACCAATCTGGCCTTTGGGGACATCCAGAGAGACAAGTAACACATTCTCTCTGCCCTCCCCTTCCAGGCCAGTGTCTTGCCCCTTGGAATGAGTCCAGGTCTAGCAAGGAGTCCTCCCACTGCATTTCTAGGCCATTTTCCACTGTGCCTGTCGTGGGGCGGTGGGTGGTGGTCGGCATGTTCCAGAAAGACTTCCATGTTCCCCTCAGCAGGGATGTGTCATGCAGAGAGTGTTGTGGGGCCCAGAGAAGGGCGATGATTCTCAGAGGTCTGACGTTAGGGAGAAGACAGCTTAGGTGACGCAGGATATCTATTCCAATTCACTAAGGGAGATCTGCTCTGGCAAGTTATAAAATACCATTTCCACCGAGTCTGTAGAATTACTTACAGGAGCCACAATGAAACCAGACAACCTTTCAATCAAGCTGCCTGTTGTTCCCGCTTCAAGGCTGGCGAAATAAATACTGAGCAAATAAAGTTAGTCGGCATCTGAGCATTTTAATGAATAAAGAGTAGCAGGAGGGCCCAGGGAGCGGGCAGCTGAAGTATATGCCAGTGGACAGACCACATGAGGCTTGCGTGTCAGCCCCAGGCAGGGTCCCTCCTTCCTCCCACCCTTACCTTCCACACAGCCCCTGCTCCCTCTTCCTGGCGGGGCTTCCTCACGCTTCTTTCCCACTCTGAGCCAGAACTCTATCCTCTGTCTCATGCAGTGAGGAACCAGCAGGACCAGGGGTCCAAGCCACACACCCTGTGGTCTAGGCAGTGAGCATCCCGCCCCCTGGGAGTCACATTCTCAGCAGACTGGAAGGTCTTTGGGTTAGTGTATTGCTCTCTATAAGACAAAGGTCAGAAAGGCGAAACTCCAGATGGGGTGAGGTAGGAGGGGACAAAATGTTGTTGTAGCCTTAAAAGGGGGCTTTTCAAGTTGCTTTTGAAGCAAGAAGAAGAAAGGGCAGGGTTGCTGATCAGCGCAGCTGGTGTCATGCTCCTGGGAGATAAAGGACAGACTGCACGGAGAGCTCTACTTTGCTCCCTCCTCTCTGTCTGAGAAGGATGGTTGGAATAGGAAAGGTAGAACAGACCAGGGCCAAGGGATCCCAAGATGGTGCAGAGATGGGAGGAGATGCTCAGTGGTGTGTCTTCTGGTCCCTTTATTCCTCCTTCCTGAATGCCGAGAGGAGACTCTGATGATGAAGCTGTTAAATCCCTACCAACCTCTTTTGGGAAGGGCAAGAACGGAGAGAGGGCTGTAAGTGGGGAGAAAGGCAAGTGTTGTTCTTCTTCTCAAGGGGGAAAAGCCACCATCCACTCCACGGATGAGCTCCACACCAGCCCTGGGCAAGCTTCTGGAACAACTGCAGATGGATAATTTTGGCCCCAAGGGGAAGCTAGTGGCAATCACCAAATATCAGGAGGGGTTCACATTCATCACCTGCCAGACGAACAAACCTCTCTTTTGTTGGTAAAGTAGATCAAAAGAATGTTCTGGGTATAGGGTGAGGATTTTAGTCATCACCTCCCATGGCAGGCCTTGTGTACAAGCTGGATTTTTGTAACCTGGATAATATCCAATAAGGAGCATTTGGAACAGACCAAAGGGAATGAATGCCTCATGGGATGAGGTCAAAATGGAGAATGTTGTCTCAGGATGTGGGGATCCCTGTGTTATCAACGACTTTGATGCAGATGTAGAGGACATTCTGATAGAATCTGTGAAAACTACAAGGGGTAATAAATACCATGTGTAGTAGTAATAACAGAAAAATAATAACAGGTACCATGCTACGGCACTTGCCACGTGCGAGACACTTTTCTTAAACGTATCCCATGTGATAACATTTAATTTTTCTAGTATCCCAATGAGGTAGGTAATATTGTAATTCCCGTTTTACAGATGAGGAAATTGAGGACTAAGAGATTAAGGTAGTGATTTGTAGATTACCAGGATTCAGCTCCAGGCCATCTGGCCCAGAGCCTGTGCTCTTAACCCCTTTCTAAGAAAGAAACATGGTACAAAGTGATTTCAATGGCTTAGCAGTACAGGCAGAACATGAGATGAAATCTAATAGGAATACCTGCGAACTGCTTCTAGAATCAAGATGTATTGAGACAGGATGGGGTGTGAGCCTTGTCAGCAGCATGTCTGAAAAACTCATAGGAGTTTGGCTGGCTACATCTTGGCCTGCACTAACAGGGTGATGATAATGAGGCTCCCAGGAGAGCTTTGGGTAGTGACAGGTCAACCAGTCCAGAGCTGTGAGCACCAGGCTCCATGTTTCGGCTAATTAATTTATTATTTCTTTTTTCTTTAAATTGACATGTAATAATTATACATATTTAAGGGACACAGAGTGATATTTCCATACCTCATACATGTATACAATGTATAATGATCGAAGCAGGGCAATTAGCATATCCATCACCTTGAACATTTATCATTTCTTTGTGTTGGAAACAATCAAAATTCTCTCTTCTCGCTTTTATAAAATAGACAATAAATTATTGTGTTTTGGGGGTTTTTTTGAGTTGGAGTCTCACTCTGTCGCCCAGGCTGGAGTGCAGCGGCATGCTCGCGGCCACCCCAGCATTGACGTGCTGGGCTCTGGCGATCCTTCCGCCTCAGCCTTCCAAGTAGCTAGAACTACAGGCGCGCGCTACTGCACCTGGCTAATTTTTTTCTTTTTTGATTTATTGTAGAGATGAGGGCTCCCCAAGTTACCCAGGCTGTTCTCGAACCCATGGGCTCAGGCGATCCCCTACCTTGGCCTCCCAAAGTGCTGGGATTACAGGCTTGAGCCACTGCCAGCACTACAGAACACAAGACTGCCTTCCTCATCTTAGCTGTAACTTGGTAACTATTAACCAGCCTCTGCCTGTCTTCCCTCCCCTGTAGGCTTCTCAGCCTCTAATAACCACAATTTTACTCTCTACTTCTGTGAGCTCAACTTTTTTTAGCTATCCCATATGAGTGAGAACATGTGGTATTTATCTTTCTGTGCCTGACTTAGAGAAATACATTTCTGTTGGAGTCCTGGACAGAAGCCTTCTGGCTTCCACTCTCAAGTTTTTCCTATAGAGCCACGATCCTTCCAAGGGTCTGGAGGGTGGTTAGCAGAATCAAGGAGGAAGAATGTCAGGGGTTACAAAGCAGAGAAGAACCTGATGCTGAAAGTAAACCTTGCATTCTACTTGTAAGAATTGACGCTTACCCTGATAGTACCGCAAAAACAAAACAAGTAGGTCTTTCAAGATCAAAATAAAACTTTCTTCAGAAATTACTATACCTTCTATGTTCTTGGTAAAGAACAAATGATTTACATTTTAAACATTAAGAATGGTGTGAGTTTTAAAACAGAGAAAAGGAACATGATGTGTTTTAAAATACTTATAAACACAGATTTGTCTACTCAGGTCAGGCTCCACAGATTTGTTTGATTTTTGAGTTGGGGGTCTCACTCTGTGTCCCAGGTTGGAGTGCAGAGGCATGATCACAATGATCATGGCTCAAGCAATCCTTCCACTTCTGCATTTTGCGTAGCTGGGACTATAGGCAGGTGCCACCATGCCTAGTTAACTTTCTGATTTTTTTTTTTTTTGTAGAGATATTAGGTTTTACTCTGTTGCCAGGCTGGTCTTGAACTCCTGGGCTCAAGCAATTCTCTCACCTTGGCCTCCCGGAGTGCTGGGATTACAGACATGTGCCACCACATCTGGCCAGGTTCCACATTTTTAACGGGGCACTGACAAAATGGAACAGGTCTGGGCCAAAGAAGGGGGTCAGGAAGGTGGAGTCGGGAACCCCCGAATGTAATGACTGACTGACTAATGTGCCAGCTCTTCAGGACGGGGTGGAATAACTGGAGGCAGGCTTGGGAAGTTATTGTCCTTGGCACCTGAACGGGGCTGGACTTAGCGTGGGTCTCCGACGGGAAGACTCAGGGCCTTTGGGTTGACGCTCCAGCACATTCTGGCTCAGTGTAAGGAAGCTCTTTCTAGCTCTTCAGGCTGTTTAAAATTAGGCCAGTGAAGGAGGAAATAACACATAGCTCGCTTAGGATCATGCTTGGTGCGTTAGAAGTGTGCAAAAAATGGCGGCTGTGACTGTGATGATGAGTAACTTCAGCATTGGAATCCGGAATCTGCCACTTGTTAAGTGTAAGGTTCTGAGCAGATTAGTTCACCTCTCTGCATCTCAGTTTCCTGAGCCGTACAATGGGGATTATAACATCTACCTTGGACAAATATTGAGGATGAAAATTTAATGAGATTGCTTATGTGAGGGCCAGGCAGTGTTTCCTCAGGACACTCCTTAGAGGACAAAGGCTATGCCTGTCCCTAATGCAGGGCTCAATATAGCCTCAGGCACCTGCTGGTAACAATTACCACAAAAGTTGCTATTTATTTCTTAAGCACTTACTATGTATTGGGCACTGTGCTAAGTACTTTGCAGAAATTCTCTCATTTAATCCTCACAACACCTGTGGAAGGTAAGTACCACTACTGCTTTGCTATTCACCATTTTACAGATGAGGAAACTGGAATTTGGATGGCAGAAGAGCCGGGGTTTGAATCCAGGTCTGTCTGATTCAAGTCCAAGATTCAAGCACCGTCTTGCTCCTCTCTGGGACTCAGCAAATTCTTTAGGGAGTGAGGAGGGAGAAGCATGGCGTTTGTAGGTAGAAAGAAACCGGTCCAGTTTTTTCCCCTTCATTCACACGTTCTCTTGGAGTCCTGGGTGAGAGGGCAAGTAGGCATCATGGAGTCTGCTCCAGGGACCGGGAAGCTGGGGCTCACCCCGTGATTCAGTCCCTGGCTCCCTGGTCTCCCTCCCCTTCCAGCCCCTCTTGAGGCTTTTCTCTTTCAGCCTGTCTGACTCGATCTCAGTACTTTGTCCTGCTAATTCCGAGGCTGGGAGGGCGTGTGCACTCTTTATGCCGTTCAACCCTAATTAGAAGTTCCTGACAGCTTGTTTGGGGCCCTGTCAGGCTCTCTGACTCGCCTTGCACCAATAAGTAAAAAGGAAAATTGCTATCTGCTTCGTACCTGGATGCCTGGGTGTCATTATGCACGGCCTGTGCGGGCGGTGTGCGCGCGGCTGACTGCTCCTATTCTGGGCAAGCCAGTGCTGACTCGGCAGGGGCAGGCGGCCGGGTGGGGGGCTCTGTCCCTCCACGGTGCACAGAACTCCAGCGCCTGTGCCAGGAGGAACTAATTGATTGAGACTTGATCAGGGCAGCTGGAGAAGGCTGAGGGGGCAGACTGAGGGGCCTTTCATATACGGATTTCACGTCCTTTCGCCTCTGAAACCCCGTATTTCAGAAGAGGCTGCAAAGCACAGTTGACTCTTTTTCTGGTGACCTATTGTGGGGACAGGTGGGGACAGGAGGAGGAGTTGAATCTTATATTTTTCCAGTGATGAGGGAATGGTATAGCAGAGGCCCGAGCCCTTGGACTCTCTCTGCCCCCTGAACTGCCTCCAAAGAAAGCCTTGAGTTAACCAGTTAAGACTGATTATGGAATTAGACCACCCAGGCTCAGACCTCTGCTCTGCCACTGATAAACTATGTGTCCTTGGGCAAGTTGTTTCACCTCTCTGGAGACTTAGTTTTCTCATCTGTAAAATGTAAGTAAGAATAGAATTGTAAGGATTAAATAAAGCCTTCAGAACA
Source organism: Carlito syrichta (assembly GCF_000164805.1). Classification (NCBI taxonomy): domain Eukaryota; kingdom Metazoa; phylum Chordata; class Mammalia; order Primates; family Tarsiidae; genus Carlito; species Carlito syrichta. Next base: position 315,550 of record NW_007232443.1, read on the forward strand.
GTGCCTGATCCCTATAAGCACTCTATAAAGGTCAGCCATTATTAATCCTACAAGACTCTTAAATAGAGCAGTATAGTTACATGGTTTGAAAAACTGTTAGACTATATATTAACTTTGTGATCTTGGGCAAGGTACCTAGCCCTGACCCTGAATTTCTTTTTTTCTGAAAACCAGATATATAACAATCCTCCCACCCAGGGTTATTATGAGGATTGAATGAGATTATACTTAGCACACTGTAGAGCCCATGGGCCAAATCAGCCCCACCGCCTGTTTTCGTAAATACACTTTCATTTGAGTACAGCCCCTCTCTTTCCTTTAAGTATTGTCTGTGCTGCTTTCTAACTGACAGCAGCAGAGTTGAGTATGGACCACAAAGCTGAAAATGTATGTTGTCTGGCTCTCTACAGAAAAAGTTTGCCGACCCCTGACCTGGAACATAGGAAGTACTCATTAAACACTAGTTGTTATTAACAAGTAATTGTCATTGTAATTCCCACACTGGTTCACTAAGGGATTTAGAGGCCAATTTGCAGTAACAAGTATCTTCTAAGACTTTCTAACCAAAGAGGGTGTTTTAAGGTCTCATAGGATGGGGGAACTTTTTTTTTAAACGTTCATCTTGTTTGTGTGCATTTGTAAAAAGGAAAACTGGGAGTGATATCTACTAGGGTCATATACCTTCCTGAGCCACATATTTTCTATCTTAAAGGACATCAGGAATCTCCCAGTTCCATGATTAATTCTACCAGTGAGGAAACTCATTCCCCACTGCGGCACACCCCCCTCTCCCCCAGAAAACTCTTACTGGATTTCAGAGAGCCAAAGCTGTCTGAATTCCTGGACAAAGGCACCGCAGATCTGCTGCAACTGAGTTTATGGTCGCCTGCATACACTTAACCACCTTTTCCCCCCAAGATGGAGCCTCATGAAAGGTCCCGGGACCTGCCTTGGATCATTCAGGCCCTGAGAGCCCAGCCCATCCACAGCCATTCAGCAGAGAGCCCTGCCATCCCCAGGCAGGGGGGAGGGCTGGCGGGTGTGTGCGTGGCTTCCAGAGAGGCTGGAGCCGTCGCCTGCAATGCCCCACTGACCTCACATACGGGCAGGCTATTATCACTCAATTTTTACGCTGTGTTCCGGACGCTGCTCCGCCTGCCACGGACGTGCAGCCGTTAAAATATTAATGTCTGGCATGTGGCAAACATTTAAAATATGCTGAGGCTTGGGAGTTGTTGAGCTGGGCCTTGTTGACACACTGCCTCACCTGGGTGTTGTTTGCTATGCAAATGCCAAGGATTCCTCCCTGAAGTTGGAACCACACTTCTCTTCCCCTTGTTTCCTTCTGGGTCTGCATTGGTAAGGCAAGCTTGTCCTGGGGTGTGCAAAACAGGAGTGTGTTTTAGTCCAGTTGCCAGGGGGCATTTGAAAGGGCTGGTTTCAGGGCATCAATAGTTGCAGCAACCCCAGCCCTGCCCCGAGGACAGCTCCATGCCAGGCACTGGACTTGGCACCGTGGGAGTGCTAGGATGGGGTAGATATGGCCACTGCCCACCAGAAGCTGACAGTTTGCCGAGGGTTAAACCTGTTAATCAGTGCCTAGAATGCAGCATAGTGTGGGGAAGGGAAGATGCCCAGACAGGGCCTTCCCCCTTCCGTGCTCATGGCAGCCATTGCTGGTTGATCATGATGGTCTTTTTTCTTTTGCTGAGCTCCCAACCAGCCTCCCAATCCTTATCAATACAGGAAGCCACCTCCAGTCATTTGGAACCAGCCTGAGGTGAAACCAATGTTTTGTCCCCGTGGAGGAAATGATGAGAGATACAGCGGGAGTTCTGATGAAGCGCTGAGGGCATTCTGAGGAGGGTGGCGCCCTTGACAGTGGGGAGAGGCAAGTCTTCATGGAGGAGGCAGGCATGGGAGGGGTGGGTAGGATGGAACACGAGAGCAGGGAGAGGGGCAGTGCGGGTGGAGGGCGGTCATGAGAGCCGACTGGGAGCCAGGGAACCTGCAGGGTGGGTATAGGAGCCACAGCAGTGGCCTTGGCCGCTTTTGGGCCCTACAGTGTGGCAGGGGCCAGCCTGATCAACCCTCTCAGGCATGGCACTAGAGGTGGCTCTCTTTTTTTTTTTTGAGTTGGAGCCTCTCTCTGTCACCCAGGCTCGAGTGCAGTGGCACACTCACGGCCACCCCAGCGTCAACCTGCTGGGCTCCGGCGATCCTTCTACCTCAGCCTTCCAAGTAGCCAGAACTATAGGTGCGTACTACCATGCCCGGCTAATTTTTTGATTTACTTGTAGAGACGAGGTCTCACCAAGCTGCCCGGGCTGGTCTCGAGCTCGTGGGCTCAGGCAATCCACTCGTCTCGGCCTCCCAAAGTGCTGGGATTCCAGACCGAGGCACCGAGCTGGCTGATACAGCACTCTTATCGGTGTTCCCCCATGGCGGTTTCTTTAGCTGGTGATCTTTTCTCCCCCAGGCGCCTCGAGGAGGCCTCTCCCCCCACCAAACCACACAGAAATCAAATGACACAGCCTGATGTTGGGCCATATCTAGGCTGGGGAGGTCTGGTGTCACCATTCATCTAGCCCAAGGGTTGCCAGACTTAGGAACCAGAGAGTGAATATTTCAGGCTGTGAGGGCCGCAAGGTCTGTGTGGCAACTTCTCCACTCTGCATGGCAGTGCGCAAGCCACTGTGGACGATACGTGAATGAGTGGGCGTGGCCATCTTCCAAAAACACTCTATTTGTGGACGCTGAAATTTGAATTTCATGTCATTTTATTGTGTCATACAATAATAGTCTTCTTTTGGTGTTTTCTTCTCCCTCGCCAACCATCTCAACCATGTAAAATCCATTCTTAGCTCTCAGGTTGTACCAGCCAGGCAAGTGGCCAGATCTGAACTCCTACTCTGGTCAAATCATCAAGTCTTAGACTCACCTGGCACTTTTGGCTTCTTCTAGCTCCCCAGGCTGTCCCATCTTGGGCTAGGTGGGCGTGCTCACCTGTTCTGACAGGTGGGCTGGTTTTGCAGAGTTCATGGTCACAGTGTATCTCAGTGAGAGTGCACGGGGTGGAGGTAAGCTTGGTTGGGGTAAGTTTTTAGAGAGCTAAACCCGAAGCTCTTATAAGGCGACCCTCTACAAGCTGTCTTTGCTCTTTCCTACAGACCAGCTGGGAATCAGTGGTCAGAGAGGGTCAGCAATGAGGAAACTAAAGCTCAGAGAGGGAAAATGAGTTGCTCGAGGTTGCTGGCTAATAGCACAACTGGGATGAGAACCCTAGCAGTACAAGAGTAGAGTCTTTCCACCCTTTCAAGAGCTAAGAGGGTCTTGTACTTAACCTCAGAAGGTTAAGCACCTTCTTGGCCCCTTGCCCCAGGCTGTCAGGAAGCGACCCTGGCCTTTGCCGCCATTACTGTTCATGTCCACTTGCTGTTGCATCTTTCTGAGAAGAGAAGGGCATGACCAACAGGCACCAGCATGGGGTGGTAAAGGGAGAAGCAAAACATGATAAATCGCTGCTAATGCTGCTGGGTGACTGAGATAAAGGCTTGATTGTTTGGGCAGCATAAATCAACACCCTGAGCTGGATGGGAAATAAAGCAATAATTTAAATCTATTTTCAGGGTCTCGTGGGCCGAGTGACCGACCAGGAATTGATATCTGAGGAGGAAAGTGGATGGGGAGGGTTATCTAGGTGAAACCACACCGGTTGGATAGCTGGGTCCTCTCCCAGGCTTGTTGCAAAGCCCTGAGGATGAGCTCCGGGCAGACCCATGACGCCTGCCCCTGCTCTGTGAAAAAGCCCCAACAGTCCACTTGCCTCGTCTTCCCCACCCAGCCTCTGCCCCTCCTCCAGGTATCCCAGTCACTTACTCATCTCACTTTAGGGAGGGACTATTTCTGTTAGGCTCTGTGCCAGGCACAGGATTCAACAATACACAAAACAAAATTAGCATCGCCAGACTGTAAATTCCGTGCAGGCAAGAACTGTAGCTGTCTAGTTCACCACCATATATATCCCCAGGCACAGTGCCTGGCAAATAGGAGGTACATAATGTATTTTGGGGTGAAAAAGAGACTGGACAGTGGCAGGGACATGAGGGGAGGGATCAGAGAAGGAGCCAGGGTGCCCATTTTCCTGGTAGATCTTGGGACAGTTCAGGAAAGCAGAAGAAGAGGCGAAACCAAGCTGGTCCTGAAATAGGTATAGAGTTGGCCCAGGGGACAAGTGGCGGGTAAGGGGACTGCACATGCAAAGGCCTGGAGAAGGTAGTCCTGCTGTTTCTGAAGCAAAAACTCTTGGGCATTTTGAAGGAAGGTGATGGATGCCAAGCCAGTAGGTTATAGCTTCCATTGTCTTTTTTAAAAATTAATTTAAAGCTGGGCTCGGTGGCTCAGCCTGTAATCCCTCGCTTGGGGAGGCTAAGGTGAGTGGATTGCCTGAGCCCGCAGGTTCGAGACCCGTCTGGGCAACTTGGCGAGACCTCATCTCTACAATAAATCAAAAAAATTAGCTGGACGTGGTAGCGCGCGCCTGTAGTTCCAGCTACTTAGAAGGCTGAGGCGGAAGGATCAGCAGGTTGACGCTGAGGTGGCCGGGAGCGGCCGCTGCACTGTGGTCTGGGTGACAGAGTGAGACTCCAACTCAAAAAAAAAAAAGAAAGGCATTTCTCCCAAACCACCCCTGCATAACCCTTGCTTCTCTTTGATCCAAGGGAGCCATTCTCAGTTGTCCACAGGAATTACGGGAGAGTGGGCGTGCTCATGTGTCAATGGGCAAGCACTTGTGAATAGAACCATGAGTTTAATAAAGTCTTCTGAAATTTGGAATTATTGCCCATCAGTGATTTATTGTTAAGCACAACTGCCTGGGATCTTCCATTTCTAAAAATACTATTTGCTTCTTATTTAGCACTGAACCTTGAGATGCTTTAGAATACAAAAATAGTGTCTTATTATT